>NW_023998567.1:1157546-1183091 GCF_014805625.2 Glossina fuscipes | reverse complement strand
GTTGAATACTCAAAAAAACGTTCCCAACAAAAAAGAAAACTTGACATACCAAAAAAAATAAAACCAACGCCTACTTGTTTTCCTACAGATATTCCTAAATTGCTCAAAATAGCAGACGATTCGGGACGTGACTCCGAAGTTGCCATTATCAGCGACACAACAAATAGATCTCATTTAGATAGGCTAGGTGGAAAGCTGGCTTGCGCGGCAGCGAATATGTGTGAAAGTTTAAATAAATCTATTATACCATCAAGGGAGATGTCGCAAAGAAGTCCTAGCAGACTTTGGTCTAGGGAAATTCCTCAGAATCACGAAGTTTTGTTGTTTCCAATTTTAGAAAAGAAGATAAGTCAAGCTAGGAAACCCCGTTCTTACTGTGGCGTATAACGGGTTTCGCGGTAATTCAACTAGTCAAGTCTTTGTATTCGACAAAGAAAACTTAATTCTTAACAGAGAATGGCTCACAAATATCAAAACTGCCGTTTCTAGTTTTGGCAAAATGTTTCTTAATGCTAATCTTGGTCTGCGTTGGGCATTCCCTTTCGCCATCACACTAACCAAAACATAAGAAACTATAATTATTGTTGATTTCTTGCGTAAACATCGTTTGTTAATCGACTTCGAGCATATACATTTGATCCGTCAGCTCACTGATGTGAGCACAAATACACAACCTACCAAAGAAATTTCTTCTATATTTTTAGAATATAATGAAGCTACCAAACCCTTATTTGTTCGTAGACTGTAGGTACTCGTTATCACACACACACGATTTAAACATCAATCAATCAAACAAAACAATCTTTTTTAAGTCAGATTTAATGACAGCCTATCACCAAGTTCCCATGACCAAAGAGGGTATCCATAAATCCTTTCGGCATGTACGAATTCGTTCATTTTCCGATCTTGGTAACTTTGTTCAAACTTTTGCTTTGTTAATGAAGTTTTTGAAAGACTACATTTCCTCTTCGCATATATCGACGATATACTTATTCAAATAAAGATGAGAAACATATGGAACATGTCGGAAAATATACTTTCGTTGCTTTCGTCGAGACTAGCACACTAGCAAAAAATTATTCATCAATGGTTATTAAAGCATTAAACTTAAAAATAAAATTTTGGTATGGTATAAAATTTCTAGAATTTACTTCGAAATTATCAAATATAACTTTCGATTTTAAAAGCGAAGAAAGTCTTCACAAAGGCAGTAAATGATTTCAGTATAGGCGGCATTCTGCAGGAATATCATAATTACAAAATGGAATCGCTGACGTTCTTTTCAAGGAAATTAAACCCAACCGAAAAAAATTGCCGACACCATTTTGCGTGCTTTTGAAGTTAATACAAGACAACAAATCTCAACGAGCAAGTCTGAATTAAAACACAAAAAGAAAAGACAGAACTTGGAACAGTTTTATCGTTTGATAAATTAGTTAATCTTGAATTGATGGACGCCCCTTTTCCCGATTTGAAAATCTGATTTGAGACAACTTCTTCCGATCTTCCGAGTTACGTTTCTACCAATTTAGACAAATTAGTTTTTGAAAGCTCCATGCCATATTTCACTGAATCCTACGACCTTTTCTTGAGAAGAGTTGAATATGATTAAATAAGATACGAATGCTTAAAAAAGACATGATGATATGGCAAATTATAATTTTGTCAGAATACCTATCGTTCTGTGTTATGATTTATTTTCTGGCACGGCTTTTCCTATGCGAAATTTCATAATTTGGCATATCGATTGGCAAAATGCAACAATTGACAACATTCTTTCCAAATTTTGTGCATTGCTGGATATATGATAGATGCTAAACTTGAGCTTCAGCTACGTTATGTGTTGTGCGGTCGCTAAAAGATTTTTTTTCTAATTTTTGATAATATTATCAATTTTTATTATTTGTTATTAAATTGAAATACTAATAAAAAAACCAAGTTGCTTCGATTGATAAGGATTTCATTTTCAGATATGTGCATGGAATTGGCTCTGAGACGAGAAATACTCTTTTTCATTTACATAACAGTCGAGACATTATTTTGGTAACAACGTGTCGACATGGAAAAAGTTGGCGTGAATTACAAGATGCAAGGTGCGATGAGGATAATCGAGAATACGACAGGTAAAGCTTTTTAACTATTTATAAAGTCTTTTTCTTCTAAAATGTTGTTATTAGTAAATAGAATAAATTAGTTGTTTATTGAATAAATTGATTATTTTTCGTAAATATTTTTTTTTTTAATTATAATGCCACTAAGAAAAATTACCTCTTAATCTCTTAGTTGTGTCCCTGTACAAATTATGGTACTTCTTTACGTCTGTATTGAATTGAAGGAGTTCTACTTATGTAGAATCTGTAAACAATGCAAACTTTTTCTTTAATGGAAATTAAAGAAACTTTGTTCACCTTTAAAAAAATAAGAGACCGAACGACCAAGCGACCCAAGCCGCCTTTGCAAATAAAAGAACGTTCTAAGATTTTGCATCACAATCTTACTCCTAGATTAACATTAAACTAACTAAAGATTAATATTTTATATCAGCTTAATTCCAACACAAAATATGCTCACGCTGCTTCATGATTTAAATGCTCGTATAAATAAAGACATTATACTACAGCAAATCCGGCTTGCACAGAATGCTAAATTGCATGCTCGTTTTATAGCTGTTTCCAATTATTTTGTTTAAAAAAAAAAGTGAAAATAATGTAATTTGTGTTCAATAAATTTATTCAAAGAAGAATCTTTACAGACTAACTTTTATTATTGACCTCGCTGACCATTATAATTTTAGACTAACGAAATAATTTCTTAGACCAAAATAAAAAGACATTGAGCACTAGCAACACAGGCTATCGGCTCTAATTTAAATAAATGGATGTTAGATAATGAGCTTAGTAGTATTAAAAAAGTAATATATTGAATTGATATTCTGTTCTGAAGCTGATTATAGAATGTCCAAAGGGTTAATCGTTCCAAATGCAATACTTCTAGCCAAGGAAAAGTTGAGGCAGTCGCAGAGAATGTGCTTTATAGTAAGAGTTTGTCCACAACAGCAGATTGGGGAAGAAGACTTCTTCAGGATCCATTGGTGAGTTGCAATTGTATGACCAAGGCGAATTCTCGAAAATGTTTGGATCTTCATTTTCTCAACATTAGTTGGATATAGAGGTGGAGTTAATTGAGGGTTAATGCAAGAGTAGTGTTGATGATGGTATTGTAAATTTCCTTCTGCAATTTTCTCTTTAACTTTTCTTCCAATGTATCTTTGAAGATCCAACTTTTCCATGACATCATCCATAATTAGAGGAGCAGAAGCAGCATTCTTTGCCGCTCGATCAGCCTGCTCATTTTCCAATAAACCGATGTAAATTGGTGCCCATAACATTTTAATTTTTCCGTCGGGTGTTGTAATTATATTCCGTAATTGTTTGATGGTGCTCCATCTCGAAGTCGAAGGATTCCGAATACCTTGTAATACAGACAAACTGTCGGTAACAATAACGGTTTTGAGTGTATATAACATCTGTCCGAGAGCGACTAGAAAAAGCCTTGAAAACATGACAAGTAAACTGTAACAAGTTGGTGACTGTAGATCGCCCTTTCCGAAAGCCATGCTGGTGCGGAGAAATATACGAATTAATGGCAAACGCGAAATGCTGAGTCACAATTCTCTCAAAAACTCAGGCACTCGACTTGGCTATGCCTCTGTAGTTCTCAACAAATTGTCTACTTCCACTCTTGTGGATAGGAATAAGGAAACTACTCTTCCAACACGAAGGGAAAACACCTAAATACAAGGACAGGTTAAAAATGTTGGGGATCACACCACATAACTCGACAGCGCAAAATTTAAGTACACATGAGGGAATTCCATCATGGATGATAAGGATCCTCAGGTAAACTAAAAGGTGGACAATGATTTACGTTAATTTCGGGAAAATTGGCAAAGCAGAGATCAAGCAGTCTACCATTACCATTAGCTTGAGAAGGAGCCATTTTGAAGACGCTAACGCGCTTTAAGTTGACTTATGGGACTTTCGTCGCCAGATAACTTTTTATGTTATCCACCAATGTTTCAGGTGCCAGTCTTGACACAAATATAGCTTTTCTGGGAGGAACTGCCGTCAAGCAAATGTCATTGCTTAGAACAGGAGGAGGGTTCACGATAGGAGAGTTTAGAGTTGGGGAGAATATAGATGGGGTTATCGCCCTTGTACCGGCAGCTTGTGAAACTTGCCCAGTCTGGTGACCAGCGTTCACACGCGAACAGCCAGGGGGATAGGATGATTTATTTTTCTCTTCATTACTTTTAGGCGATGGCGCTTGGTTAGAGTGAGTGGCGGCTCTGGGCGGAGATACCCTTGCAATTTCGGCGTAGCTTAAAACCGCCGGACTTGCCGGTTTGTTTGTAACTGTTTTGCTACCAACCGACTCAGCAATATCGGAAACATTACTGTTCATTTTAGAGTTAGAGGGAGCGGTAACTTGTACCAACGAATCAGATTTGGAGAAACCCAGAGGTGACGTCCCACTCGCTACGCTACGAGTAGAAGACGAGTGCCCAATAAAACGACACTCATCAAACCTAGACTTAATTAGCTCAAACTTTTCCCACAAGGAGCCGAGATTTCTACTCAATTCCGAGAAACCATTACGCGTCTCCGTGAAAAGTTTATAAAAGTCAATGTCCCGCTGCCTACAGTCAAGACATGACCATCTTAAGCCGTTAGACGGGTCACCGACTGCGTCAGCAGCTCGGCTGAGAATACCGGCACACTTTGCGTGACCAAAGCGCTCGCAGAGCCAACAAGAAACGAATCTATCAGATTCTGGGCCCGTTTTCGCCCGACAAGGTGTATATAAACACTCAACATAAAAATTTATCAACCAACTGCTAAACTTCTCTGTTACGTTGACACTGTAACAAGAGATAAAAGGCAAAACAAACTACTAACACTGAAAAAAATAAACAGAGAAAAAGAGAGAAAACAAAAAAAAAGAGAGATTTATATCAGAGCTCAAAATTTTTGTTTGCAAAAAACCAATGAATCAAAGCGTAAAGAAAAAATACTTCTTTTACTTTGAATTCAATCACTTTCTTCTCGAAGTTATTATAAATTCACACACTATAAGGCAAAATAGCCACGAAATTCAATAAAAAATTAATTATTAATTGCCGAAAACAAAATATAGACGACTATACCGCGCGACAGAGTTGCCAAAGTGAGTAAGTTTGTAAGTAAGATAAGCAATAGTGTTAATATGCGCATCGCTTCTCCAAGCAACGTAATGTATGAAATTCACCCTTGTTAAAATAGAAGTTTTTAACCATAGACAGTGTGCTTTCCAACGATATTTGTTGGAAAAAGTGAGCCCGAGAATATTCAGCGTCTGCACGTTTAGTACTGGTAAGTCAATAATATACATCAGTAGATTTTCTGCATCGTATATCTGCTTTCGGCAAATGTGCATTTTTTTAGATGTTTGCATGGAAATTTTAGCCCCTGACAATTTTGCCTATGCGGAGATCTCCCGTCCAATAGATTCGAGGATGTTGATTGCCTTCGTGCTTTCTTTTTCTTTGTAAAAATGTATAAATCGTCTGCGTAGAGACAATGTTCCACTCGGCAGAGAATTTTGCTGATTTCGTTGAAGGTAATCTGGAAAAGCGTGACAGAAAGAGGAGATCCTTGCGGAATGCGATTCATTGGCGGAAAGGAATCAGAGAGATGATTGTTGGTTCTAACTTTAAACCGCCAATGCGACATGAATGATTTCATGTAGTTGAAAAATTTGGGTCCAAGATCCCATGATTTCAAGAGTTTTAAAATAACATGAAAACCAACTCTGTCAATGCTTTTTCGAAATTAATTGAAAGAATTGTTACATGATTTCGTTCGGAAATTGCTTTGCTTGTAAAGTAATCAGTATGTAACAGAGCGTCGATGGTGCCATAATCTTTTCCAATAACTTTGAGAGGCAAGATAAAAGAGAGATTGGGCGATAATCCAATGCGATGGAGACATTTTGGAATATAAATTTTCATCAGCATTAGTGAGGTGTCCAGTATACGATTTGGGTGGAATAGGATTAAAAGAGCTTCTACAATGGGTCTCATCAAAATTATTAAGAAGTCCCTTAATGTTCCATTGTGGAATTTTAAAAACTCTATTTAATTGTAGTGACATGGAAAGGGAATGGAAAATAAGTTAAGTTGACATGTCAGCCTCCAAAATGTCACTATAAGAATTTTGCGTGAATAATTTGTTCTTACCAACACAATAATCTGTACTTAGGTGGTTGCGTAAGTTTAAAGTGCAACGGGTGGGCACACGTGAATAATATGAAATTGATGGTTGATTGAGAGAAGAAAGATTGGATTCATTACAGCTTATAATATGTTGACTAAAGTTGAGAACTGGTGTTTCTGGGGGATTTAGTGTATTGGATTTTGGCATACGTGTGGTTGTTTTAATTTTTTCAATATTTGCTGTTGTTGTGACTTTTTCAATATTATCTTTAGCGGGTAATGCAACTGGTTCGGCAACGTAATTTTTGGTTGATGGTAGAACAGGTTTTTCATTGGAAGGAGTTGGAGTTAAAGGCTTATTAAACTCGATTTGCGAGGCGACATCAGCGTAGGTATTGCTTTTGCTAATTCTTTTGTTCCCATATGAATTAATTTCTCGGTACTTGCGTCGCGCTTCACCCATGCTACAGTAATTTTCCGTTTTGATTTTTAGAATTTCACGCATTTCTATAAAACGTGGCCATTGTTTGTCTAACGCCGAGTGTTGATCTTTGCAATTTAAGCAGAAACTACGCGTACAGTTTTCAGCATGTGAAGGAAGACCACAATTAGCACAATATGGAGTACTGGTGCATCTTTTTGGCGTATGACCTACGCGTTGGCAGTTTTTACGCCTCATAGGATTTGGAATGTAGAGTACTACTTTACATTTGTACCCAGCTATATCAACAGTTGGGGGTAGCCGATAGCGATCAAAAGTCAAGATAATTTTTCCTGTAGGGGAAGGGGGTTTTTCCGTTATCATTTAATTTGGTGAATTTATAGACCTATATTGCCTATGTTATGTTAATTTTCGAAGTTCTATAAAAAAATTCTTGGGGCAAAATTTAATATAACCTGCACACCGTTGAAAAGCCTATTAATAGAGGATTGACTCTTTGCTAGTTTCATTTTTTCAAGGGACATGGTTTGGCCACAGTAGCTCCGCAAACTTTCGCTTTATCAACCCCATTTATGGCATAGTGTAAAAAAGTTTTGGTTTCGAATATTAGTTAATTTACATAAAGTCATGTTTTGTTTATAATAAATTGCAAAAAATTCTCGAAAAGTTCTATTTTACGTGTATTTTGAGTTAAATCCGTCCGAGACTTCGTTTAACAGAATTCTGTTAACGGCTTTACAGAGCTCTGCAAAAAATTTTAGTTTGTGTCTTCGCTAGTTATATCTAAATATAACTTCACACCCTTCTAATGATTTCGATTTTATAAGCTTTTTGGTTGCGCGCGGTTTCCCAGCGAGGACAAGTAAATTCCCATAGCATAGAATCCATATAGAGTCTATATATGTTTTAATGCCATCTAGTGCTTTTTTAATAGCGAAAGGGCTGATTTGCGAAATTGCTATGGAGGGATCAGTTGGAAAAATCACAACATATTTTTTGTCAATAGGAATGATAATACTGGTTGGCAACACCGGAAAGTCGGAATTTTAAATTTTTTTTCTTTGCGGGGATACGTCTGCTAATAGATGAAATCTATTTGAGTTTTTATCTGGCGGCCCCGGTGCCATTATGCTGTATGGTTGTCTATTATTTAGTAAATTGTGAAATAACCACTCACTTGGAAAGGTTTGGGAACTGCTGAGGATAATGAAAATTGTTTTCAATATTTTTTGTTTTTGAATTTTTTTATCTGCCATAATCAGTTTTTGCAAAAACACAGAAAACACACGACTAAAACACACAAAAACACTGAAAATAATTACAAAATCGCAGGCGAAAAACAAAACACGCACTACTCAGAGCACAAGTCGATGTCTACTGAAAATTTCAATTTAATAAAATTCCTGTCGCAGTTTCCTCGCATACTTCGCACTAATTAATTACCAATTGGATTAGTTGCATTAATTTTCGATAGTATATGGTATTTAATTATATGATTCTCTTTTTGCGCATGAGTAAACGAGCAAGGCAAATGGCCGCGACTAATATCGTTTCAAGTGCGGTAGAGTTTTTAATACGAGCTGGATTATATCATAATTGCGTTCGGATAATTCGGATTATATTCCTATTTTACCTTTCGTAATATTTGTTTTAAATGTTCCCCCATTTGCCAAAATTACTATATAAAGATTACCTTTCTTCCATTTAGAATTTTAAATTCTTCTACTTTGTTGTTTGTCAATATAATTTGTGTTTCATATACATTTATTATTTCCTCTTTTATAAAGGAATGATCGTGCAGATTTTTTTTTGCTGAATGAATCATTACCAACGATGCCTGGCTTCCTTCTTTGTTGTTTGCCATGTTCAATTCCTTCTCTTCTTCAGACTTCGTCGAAGAATTTGTCCCATTGGGGTTTATACCTTTTTTTTTTCCTAAATAACGTTATATTCTGTTCTGCTTATCAAATCGCCTATTTGATTCTCCTCGCTTTTTATGCATTCCATATCGAAATCATCTCTCCTAATTTGAAGAGTCAACTCTGATATCTTGGTCACGTATGCTTTCCTTTATACTTTGCATGTAAGAATTTAATGGGTTGATGGACAGTACAAATTTTAAATTTCCTGCCGTAAAGGTATGGTCTTCAGTAATTTACACTCCAAAGAATTCTTTATCTGTCGCAAAATAATTTCTTTCATGATTTTAGACGCAACATAAGTTAGATGCCCCTCCTGTGATAGGATAGCTCCGATCGCGTAATTTGATGCGTCTGTAGTAAGTGAGTTGTTCCTTCAAGTTGGAATGGTTTAAAACTGTTTGACCACAAACAAATAGTTCGTTACAGGTCGTGCTATCACTCCTAAAAGGGTTTTAATTTATGTTTCAATTTCTACTATTTCCAATGATAGAACAACTTTAATTTTATTTGGATTTGGTTGCAATCGTTACAATATAGCCCAAAAATTCCATTTCCTTTTCATAAAGTTACATTTGTCGATATGAATTTTTAGATTTGTTTATTCAAGTATTGTGAATATGTCCCATATTTTTACCCGTTCTTGTAGAGATATACTGAACATGCCTTATTAATAAAGTCTTTTAAGGTTTCATTAGCCTTTCGAATGTTGACGGTGTATTTTTCAACACGAGTGGCATTCTAATAAATTCGTGCATTACATGTCGCGTTATAAAAGCCGTCCCAGCAAGAATAAATAAACATTCTCCCTCATTCTCTTTTGTCGGCGATTTTATGCTCAAAATTACCTGTTTTGCAGGCAAAATGGCACATTCTGCACTTTACATACAACGTAGCGGCAGAAAAAGCGGAAACCAAATATATATAGGCGAGTTAATGGCCATAAACAAGCGCGCTCTACGCAAGTTCTTTTATTTGATATCCATGTCGTTGGTATTATTAGGAAAATCTACCATATTCAGTTTAGAATTAACCCATTTTTAGGCAGATAATCTGTCTAAATTTAGGGAAAGTATAAAATAATTTTTAAATATTCTGTCTTGTGTGCGTTATGATAAGCATAAAAACTCAAATAAATGAAAAAAATAAAATGTGATCTTTTGTAACTTTGTGTGGGTAAAATATAATACGCTGGTTTTTTATATATCCTGCGAATGATCGACTATTTCCATTTTTGCGATAAAAAATCGACACTACGTAAACTGTGGAAGGTAAATTTCATCCCATTCACTTTTTTATAACTATAAATAGAAGCATGAGGCACCAAAAATTTTAATAGTGGTGGGTATGCGAGAATCGGTTCCGGTCGAGTATTCTTACTTATTGTTCTTTTTATTTATTATTATTATTATTAATTTCGCCAGAGAAATAAATTCTAAGACTAAACTCTTAAAAGCACTAGCATCTAAGGCTATCGGTTTTTATTAAAAACTCTACGGCACTTGAGATTCGAACCCACGACCATTGACTTGCTAGTCGAGATTCCTCGCCTTCGGCTACTCAGGCGGATGTTGTTCTTTTTAATTTATGTTTGAACTGATGGTATTTTCTTCTTTGACTTGGCAAGTAAGTCGTCGCGCCTGAACGCTTCTTAGCACTATTTGATATTCTTTAACCTTTCAATTTCTCTTTTAATATAGCCTAAAGATTTCCTTCTTAATTTCTTACCCTTCATACACTTTTATTTCACAGCACTGATGAAACGTACCGAAAACATTACATGCTTTTACAAACCTTTCTGCGATTTCCGTCATTAATGAGATAAGTGATTATTACATCTGTAAATTGTATCAGTAATGTATATTCCGTGACAATATCTTACTTTATTTTCTCTTTATGAACGGAAAGTATTTCGCTGCTTAGTAACAGAAATACATTCACTATCGCCTAGTTTCTGATAGAATAAAGAAGCTCACGCATAATTTTAGTATCAGGGGTCTTAATTATAATTTTGATCGTGTCAATGAATAAGCGCTATCTTCGATATTCGTCTAGTCAATAGTTAAAAGGCATAGTAGCACTCCTAATTAAAAATCAAATTGCATTTTGTAAATATTTGCTTTCAGCCAAAATATTGCGCACACGCATACAAAATTTTCTAAACAGGATTTCATTACTATCCTGAAAAAAAAAACAAAAAATTTTGAAACTTTAAATATGTAACTATAAATTAAGTGGAAATGTAAATTAACTTAAAATTAAATAATTGGTAGGTAAGCAACATGATCCAATTTAAAAAAAGGCTACACGTAATACAATAGTTCGCGCTTATGTGTACCATTTCTTTAAACATCTATTTCTACATTTGATTTTATTTCCAACGCTAAAAAGTTAGGCGCCCCAAGTTAAGATACGTTTACATATAAAATTTCTTTTCAAAAAAAAAAAAATTGCTACCCAGACTTTTTCTTTAAAGTTTTATATTACGTTGCTTCGAACAATAAGAGATTCGGCTAGGCAATAGAATCAATCCGGTAAACAAAACCGTAATTCGTTGAAAAGTATTTTACTGTAACTTCATGTGAAAGTGTTCATGAATCACTACTTAATGCTAGAAAGACAAAATATCTTCTTTGTAAAGGTTGATGTTTATTTTCCTTGTGTTGGGAATAAGCAGTAAGTTGTGAAAAACTTTTTCATTACGGCAAATGCCCAAAAAAAAAGAAAAAAATGCGCAAACTAAGTTAATTATAAATTGTATGTTAAACAAACTTTTATGAGTTAACATAAATCAAAAACATTTTGTATGCAGTAAATCTCTGATTCTGCTCTATCTCTTGATTTGCTTTGAACTCATTATCCACAGCGTCCTTATAATCATCTCTTCCTAATCACGTTTACGTGTGAAAAGCTCAAGACATTTGGCAAGTCATATCATGTCCCATATAACAGCCTCAAGCGACCAACTCCCTAAAAGTAACCGTAAGAATCACAACTACCAAGTCAGTGTTCGCGGATTTAAAACTCAGCGCGGTAGGCTTTAGTTTGGTTGTAGCTGCAGTGAATGTTCAGTTGGTACTCTCCTTATGTCTTTCCCTTTCTGACCATCATCGTGTTACACGAATAGCGAACATTTGCTGAGTGATTGGTCATATTAAAACCAATATGTATATATGTAAACTTTAATTCCTGCAATAGTGGTATACAGTGGAGAGCTGTTAGCGAGAATTGAAACCAACGAAGTAACTTTACTGAGAAACACAAAGAAACAAACGTCAGTCGTTAAATGGAAGTCGTCGAGTGAAGTTGCAAAGTCATTCAATCGCGTAGCATATTTTGCTTACTTTTATTGAACCTTTATATTCAGCTAATCATGAATTTGAATTACTTTTCAATATACACTCGTATAACACCTTTAATTCCCAAAAAAAAGATATTATCGTTCTTTGCAGCAAGTTATATTAAACTAAACAAGAAACATTTATGATTAGCAAAAGATATGGATGCCAAAAGAAAATCAATCACCACCACAGCAAGTGGCTACCGAAGACAGTGAATTAAGTAAACTATACATATTAAAACGTGGCTAACGAACTTAAAAATGACGAACATTTTTCTACATAATTTACGAAAATATTTACCTGCTTTGATTGATGGTGAATGTAAATTATTTGAGGAAGAAAAATATGAACAAGCTCTTAATAAAATAACAGGCACAGCCAAAATTCTTCTAGATGCTGAAGACAGAAAGCAACTCAAAAAATAAATGCTTTAAATATAAAAAATATGGACATACTTGTGGAAGTTGCGGCAAACAAAATCAAAATAAAGAAGTGATAAATGTTAACAGAAAATAGAATGAAAGTTTTTGAATAGATGATGTTCAAATTTGCTGTTTAATAGACACTTGTTTCGATGTATGTAGGATTTGTTACAGATGCAAATTGTAAAAGAATGTTAAATTCAACGACCATCTTTAGTAATCATATGAAAAAAGAATAAAAGTTAGCATGCCTGCGAGAAAAAAAAAGTGAAAATCTAAAGGGACGAAGAACATTCTTTTTATTAGCAGGAAGTAATGTTATAGAGCATGATATTGAAACACATGTAACGGCTATATAAGGAAATTCTCACTGTCTGTCTGAATATCCAACTACTGACTTTATTATTTTTAGGGCTACGATTAAATGTCACTAAAAGATGATCGGAGGTTTTAGAAACAGACGCACGTGTCATTGCTGAGCTAACTAGTTCGGGAAATGGGGGGTTTTAAATTTTTGTCCCACGGCAGTGCACAGACGTTTGCATTTTAAAAAAATTCACTTGCTTTACCCTTACAGGGGTAAAAGGATGGATAAAACCTATCTACCGAACGGGTAGATTATAAGCCTTAGTCTATTTTGTAGCCGACCTCTTCTTAGGACCATAGTTTGGGAGACCTTCAAATTGGTTTCGATGATCCTCTAACTTACTTTCCGCTCATACTATAAAAAAAAAAAGTAAGCAAATTTTTATATATTTTTTCGTTTTCCTTTTACTTCATATAACTTTCAAAAGGAAAAATAATATCAATGTCTCTACATTAATGAAAAGGGAACGGATTACATAATTTGTGAGTATACATGTATGTTTCCATAAATTGTGTTATGTACTAAACAAATTATATTTTATATATATTTTATATACGTGGAATGAATATGATGAAGTTGATGACGTAAATGCCCAGCACTTAACGAAGTTGATGAGGTAACCACTTAACGAGTTTGTCGAAAGCAAAATAGTTCTTATTATAGTCGTGACCGATTTCTAACCACTCTCCTATACAAATATATGTAATGGGTAGATTTGCTAAAAATTGTTTCATTTAGGACAACTTGTTATGGTTAATTCCATATAACATTAAGAATTTTCTTAATAGTTTGCTGAAATTTTTATATGAATCAAAATCTGTTTATTTAGAAGAATATTGTTTTTCAAGAGTAAATTTTTCTTCCGTCGTTTTGATGATAGCAAAAATAGTATATATGTGTATATATATACATACACATACATCGTGTGCAATTTGGCAATGGCACTAGTCACTAACTAAACCTACAAAGCGTTGGTGTGCGTGTACTAGCTGTGCGAGTTAAAAATACGTTATAGCATCTCATAATCGTACGATCCGTATAAAGTTAGGGTTACAGCAGCAGCCTGTACAATAGGAACGCCCACTATAGCATCTTCAATATCTACTCCTTTATCAATTGTGGCAATTAAATTCATGTTTTTTTAGAATATGCGTTAACTGTTGTTGTGATTTAATTGCCGTAGTTAGATTATTTGATTCTGGTGTTTGGTAGTCCAGCATCTAGAAGTTATCTTTTAGCATTTAAGCGCCTAATGGATCACTGATTCATTTTCGATTGCAATGCAACGAAAACTGATGTTGGCTTATGTCATATGACCCATTTGTTCATATTCTGGAATGAAATTGCAATATTATGTTTTAAGAGCGGGAGCCGTGGGTAAATGAGACATCCGCGATAAGCTACGTCGCTTGATTCACCTAATGCCTACAGATTTTCACGGAAAGGGAATTTAACCACCAATCGAGTTTTAAGCGTTTTTTGTACATTCTGAATGAAGTGTGCTTCACATTGTTGATCACTTTGTGATAAACTCTCATCACAAGAACTACCGTCTTACATTTTCACTGAATCACGGTAGTTAGCAGTTCATTGTCTTGTGATTCTGAGCCACCAGTGGAGATTGCGCATGTTGCGATAGTAATTGTGGTTTGATATTGAGATAATTTAGCACTGAATACCGTCTTTCTATTCTGAGTTAAGTCGAAATAATTTGCTTCCCCCAAAAGAATGTATATTTTGCCAGGTTGGTTGCAGTGTGGATTAGTTAAGTGTAGATTTGGAATTTTCCATGTAAAAATATCGAACCGCTGATTTGGCTGAACCGGGACGGTGGAAGGACATATGCGTTCAGATTTGTTGAGAAATCGTCATTTTTTGCTGCTAGCTGTACATTCACTCGCTTTGTTGATTTTCTTTGTCTATATCCTATCCCATCGATGCATAGCGAAGCTTCTGGTGTTGAAATGGACAGCCTTTTGAGTATGTGTTCGGAATCAAGGTTCATTTGCTCGGAATTCTGCTGACTTCTCATTGGCTGCAATTATCCTTATTCTAGCCGTTGCTACTAAGACATAATCATTATTTACCAGCGATGTCATAACTGCGCTTGGGTGTAGATGCACCGGCGTTTCGTTGAACTATGAATTTCCTGTATCATTTGTTTTTGGTGCAGGGGGTGATTTGGTGCTTGACTGTAGATGTAACAACGTATTGTTTTTTTTACCGCACTTCCTGAATGAACTTGAGGGAAAATTTTTCGATGAATATTTTTTTTTTTGCTAGCAAGCAATGCTAGCAAGCATCATCTGGTTGCATCGTGAAGATTTTTGGTTGAGGCTTCGTCGGAAGTAGCTGATGATTGATTGATTCTTTTTTTCAATCAAGGTTGATAAAAAAAAACTCTTCATTTGATGTGTCGTTCTTGTAAAGTTGTCCAAACGGACATGTAAGTACCTTTACTTCTAAACAGGTGACCGATTAGTCTTTCAGCGTCTCCTGAAAGATTGGTCTTCAGATGCCATATCTTTTGTACATCGAGTATCGGCTAATTGTAGATCGGAGGAATAAATCATAAAACTGAATCCATTTGCTGCAATCACCATCAAAGTTTGGGATGGATATTTACGGTAGCGGCCCGGCGCTGGATATTGTTGTGTGGTGAATTGATGCGCTGGTGCTCGTCTCTTGTGTGTCGATCTCACTTGAAGTTTAGCTAATGCTTCAAGGCCCATAGCTTGGAGGTGGACACGCTGTATGCTTTCGCCAGTAGCAGTTTGGGCAAATCTGAAGCCGACATGTAAATATGTTTTTTTTTAACTCTTGAAGCTTATATTCAATCCAAAGCGGACCTTGATGAGTGTCTGTAATAATTGATCCACTGGATTGTGCCATATGCGATTAATTGTTTTGAATGGGGTGTCCTAATGGACCCTCTTAATGATGTTGTTTGAGCTGGCTAACCCAATAGTATGATTAGTTTTTAGGCGACATCTGTTAAGATGTCTAAGAAACGTCTCTCAAATTTTATTAGAAAGGAGAGACTATACAGGTTAAGTTAACTCACATAAGGGCCACCAAAACCGTGTGGGCTGATGGGGAGTCCAAAAGAAAACCCAATTTCATTTGCATAAGCCAGCTAATATATTGCATTAAAGTTGTGCCAGCTTTTTCGTAAAAGCCCTTCGGCAACTTGTAATGAAGAAACAGTAAACACAAAAGATCGTGGAAATGGGCGATATTGGTTGTATCACATCTGACAACGAATAAAAGTTTTACTGATAATAAGAAATAATAATTAACTTACTTTAAAAAAGAATTATTCTAAACTATCATACAAATAAATATAAATATCCAGTAAACGGACTTTGTCAAGTTTGCAAAATATAACAATTAAAAATTGTGCCACTCGAATTTTCAACGTAGAAAAACGAAGTAAAAAAGATGACACATTTTTAGTGGATTAAATTGCAAGGTGTACTTATTGACTATGGTCTGTTGTTAAAAAGAACACAAACACGTGCAATTACAAAGTACGTTGACATATATAGTTAAATGAAGATAAACTCTAAATATATGAATGTAATAATATGTGAATATAATATATGAATATAATATCTAACTTTAATAGGATATGTATTAAATCTAAATAGTTGTAATGTCGTAGGGCATATGTTAATTTACTTTTCTGCCCCGCGACAGCTCAGATTGGTATGTACACTAAAAAACCAAAGACTACTAATTAACCTATTATCTTACTTAAAGAAGAAGCTATGTAAATAACCACCCTACTGTCCGACGTTGGTCGTTCTCTGCCACTCATTGTCGGTTCCTTCGTCGTTAACTGAGTACGTCTGTTCACTAAGTTGTACTGCCACTCGCGCCTATCCGCTATTTTATCCACACCCCCAACTCGTTCACATTAAATCCAGCGTATCCGTTTAAATCATATTGAAATAGTAAATCATGTGCCGCATTTATGAAATTCCTATATACACAAAAAAAATAAAAATAGTTTGGTCGAACAAAGATACTTCTCGTTTCAGTGTTGTCCCATCAGAACGCCTCCCGATTCCTGAAATTTTTCCACTGTGTTGCAGAGTATTGCAGGGCTTGAAGTCTTTCTTTGCATTCCCTACTCGCATATTTATATAGGAGAACGAAACTTGACTACGTCTACATATATGCATTCGTTATTTCTGCTCTTCTTTTTATTAAATATTCATTATGTTACAGTATTATTTGGTTTTCATAATATGTATGTAAATTTTAATTATGCATCTGATTTGGCCGATTAGTTTTAAATATGTTTGTAATTTGAGATTTCTCCACACTACCTGTAGTACAGAGTATATTAAGTTTGCGCGGACGTGTATAGCACCCAAAACGGCTTAAGATAGATCTACCCATTATTATAACCTATTCGTCCGTCTCATGTTTGTCCATGTATAGTTGTGTTCAAGCTGCAGGTCACAATTTTCCAAATATTTTCATGAAATTTGGTATTCAAAGTCGAACACTAATGAAAATTGTTTGGATCGGTGCATATTTTCGGTGATCATAATAGTAATGTAAGATAAAAAAAATTAACTGTACCAAATTTGGACTATCCTGCTCGGACTCATCGACATCGCTGGCGATATAGAATATATACGTAAAAGCCAGGCTGGTGTCGACGTCCCGCATGAGTATGCCTGGCAAGAGAGTTTCCAAACCAAACACTTAAAAAAAATTAACATATCTTTCGCGTGATATAATTTTACCCTCGCTAAAGCGCTGAGTTTATAAAAGCGGTTTCTTGTAACACTGATTACTAAGCCTTTCACATTAGAAGGGGCCAATTACCCATTATAGTTCTCTGCCATGTTACTTAATCTGAAATTCTTTCATTAAAGTACTTGCCTTTCTTTGAACTGAACTTGGCTGCTGCGAGCGTTATATATTGGCTTGTTTCTTCATCTCTACTACTTCTGACTAGTACATATCTAAGGCGTCGTATCTTGCCTGGCATCATATCCAAAGTGAAGTCATATTTCGGTAGTTTCAATAATTTTATCTTCGGTTCGAAAATCTGTTCTTTTACACATAAAGCTGTCTGATGTACAGAGCTCCGCTAAACAGTCCTGATTACTTTCAATATTTGGTTTTAATTGCGTATATTCTTCTGAAGAGAAAAACGACGAATCTAAATCACGATACGCAAACAATCATTGACTGTCATTATTTCATCTATATCTATATTAGAGAGTGTATCAAGTACGACATTTTGAATATCACTACGGTGATCAATATGAAGAACATAAGCTTGTATTTTGAGACTCCATTTATCTAACCTCTCCAAGTCACTCCAAGCTAGAATAGTCCGTGAAGATCGTAAATCAAATCATTCAACATAAGACTTAAATTTTTCTACACTTTGCTTAGCTGCGTAATATTCTAGTTCTGTGACCGTATGATTTATCTGCGGTTTATTTATCTTAGCAGACATATTAACCGTGGGATTTTCATTTTCATCCTCATCTTTTACGAATTGATTAGGAATGAATCTACGGTACCAATCGGTCATATGAAAGAACCTTCTTAACTGTTTTGCTGTCAAGACGCAAAGGCCCTCACCGCAAATTGATACGAGGGTCTTCAAAATATTCTGAACGCAGTCTTTTCACGTGAACTCTTCTCCAACTCTTCAATACATCATTCAAATCGATAGCTGAAATATAACGAGTATCATGTAAGCGACTAAGAAAACCCTCTATATGTGGCAACAGATAAGCACCTTTTAGAGTTCGATCGTTCACCTTACAGGCATCTAAATGTAGACGATTATTAATGCCGTTTCGTAGCAAAGTAACTGGTGAGCTCTAAATGCTATCATTCTTTGCGATTACTCCTAAAGATAGCACGCGATCCGGTTCGTCATATGCCAATTTTTGTCTATTAAAGAAATCGGCCCACAATGTTTAAATAATGAGAAATGGTTAGGTGAGATGCCATTTAGAAAAAACTGAGGCTAGAAACAAAAAAAAAAAAAAAAATCAATAACAAAAACATACCCCGAAGCAAAAAAATGAGCCAGATGGGTTAGAGCTCTCGTTTGCAACAAAAAGTAAAGTGAACGGAACTGCGTTTCTGTAAGCAAATATATGTGGATTTTTGCTCATTATTCACAAATTATAGAAGATAGAAGATACATAGATATATTTACTTTACCGAAAGCTGTACTATGTATGTACAAGAAGTTATAAGTGATTACGTTTTTTTTTTGTTAGGTTTTATGTTTGCTAATCATTAGCTAAACAAGACAGAACGTCGTCTTAATTCTAAAATAAATATGGTGGACACCGTGAAGTGATGGATTAATTTCTTCTTAACTATGCCCTCGATATAGGTGTCAAAGAAAGATCGTGGAAAGTGGAATGCGACAAGCTATTTGTGATAGTTCCAAATTAAATACCGTGGGCTTTCCCAATTTTTTCATCAGAATACCGTCGACATGGGTATCAAATGAAAAGACACGGAGAATAGAATGAGAGAAACTAAGCGTTTTAATTCTTTAATTCTTTAATTAATTTGACGGTAGTCACGCTTAGTGGTTTCATTTTTTCATCACTATGGCTTGGACGTGGGTGTTACATAAAAGGACTTGGAGAGTAGAATGAAGCAAGCTAAATGTGTTAACTCTAAATTAATTATTGTGCACGTCCCGACGATTAATTAATTAATTTTTTCTTTATGGCAGGCTTAAGTCGTGTATTTGCAATATCAGCAATGTAGAGAACTTTGAATTGGTAACCTATGAGATCCCATAAAGTTATCATAAGGGACTAATTTTAAAGTTGTACTTTAGTTTTAAACTACATATAATCCGCCCGAGTGGCCGAGTAAGCAAAGAGTCCCGACTAACAATTTAACGCTCGTGGCTTCGAATCTCAAATGCGGTAAAGTTATTAATAAAGCCGATAGCCTTAGATGATGCTAGCGCTTTAAGACTCTAATGTTAAAATTTCTTCTCTGGCTAAGATAATAATAATAATAATGGTAATAAACTACATTTACATGTGTACATGTCCATAAAGCAACGTGACCAAAAAATAACGATTTCTATTGATATGATATTGTAATTTTCATATTCTTACATTTACAATTTCTTCAATTCGTCATATATTAACCAAGCTATTAGTTATTTAAAAACTAAACTACAATTTTAATACTTTGTACTGTGTGATGCGCATGACAGCCTATTTCCATTTTTACGATAAAAAGTCTACACAAAGTGCACTTTTCCTTCCATTGTAGTTTAAGAATAGCGAGTAAAATAAATCACATAAAAAATTTAGTTATCTAAGCTTTTAGTGAATTAAAAAGAAAAACAATTAGTTTGATCCCATTCACTTTTTTAAATAAATGCACGTGGCGCTAAAGAGATTTAACTCTTTTAATTGTTTATTTTTATATTGCATTGTGTATATTCGAATACGGTTTGTTGTAGAAATGCGTATGAAATCTCGAACATTTATTAAAAAATTTGTTTCCATTTTTAAACAGATATGACTACGAAGCGCTGTTGCTGAACTCTACATTTTGTTTAGTGCCCCGAGGGAGACGATTGGGTTCTTTCAGGTAAGTGTTTGTGATTAACTAAATAGTTACAAATTATTCACAGGACATTTGAAAGAGAAAGCAAATTCAACTACTACGTAATTATAACGAGTTTTTGCCGACAATGACAGTGAGTTTTTGGATCAAGATCATCACTTGCTTTTGCAGCCCAAACATTAAGAAGCAATTATTTAATGAAATAAGGAAAATTGTGTACCGGATGTCACAAAAAGTTTAACTGGGTATTGATCACCACCAACAAGGCAGGTTTTTGACGAATCTCCTCAATCATTGTTAGTAAGACAGTAACTTTGCCATCTCCTGCAAGTTTAATCAGACTAACAGTAATACCTCTCAGAGATTGTGGATAAAAACGCTGCTTAATCTATGTTTCGTATATGTGAAAGAGGAAAACGAGCGATCTTTTTGATACGGGGGGGTTGCAACCGTCTATGTGGTTACTGTGTTGGAAATTTGGTGAAGTTGTTAAAAAACTGTTTGAAATTAATGTAATGATTCGGGAAAAGCTAGCAATCATAAATCTGCAGAATCAATTTTACGGAAGAGTTTTAAAGCTTTTGTACAACCACCCAAATGCATGATGCTTCTCTTTTGATAGTAAAAATGGTATAGGCAAAATCAGTTTATCCCTATCGCTTCGATATGTCGTGCTCGCTTTATTCGATTTCAACAACAACATCTTGAAAGATGGGAAAAAGACGGCGTATTAATATCAACTCGTATCCACTTTTTGTTTCGCGGCCTAGAGATGTTGTGACGGTATTTGCTATGCAGCACTTATAAAGGTTCGAGTAATCAGCTATCTTATATACTGAGACAGTAAACAACGTTTTAAAGGGCTAAACATAGCGTCAAAATATGATTTAATTCTGCCTGTTTGTCTAGTTGAACACAAAGTTTTGCAGGTGCACAATGCACATGCAGTCATTGTGTTCAGCGTGTAATTCATTGCAATCGCCTGCCACTTAGGGGGCAGCATAAGGTTGCCGGCAAAAACGTAATGTAATACATTCTATTAAGCCCTATTAAAAAGTAACTCATATTCACGGTGATTAAATATATTAGGTGTTTGCAAAAATTTTTATCACTTTTTCAGTTGAAAAAGGCATTTATTGTGTAAAATTAGTACAATATATATTTACCAAAATAGCCATCATCTTCTATGACACTTTACAATATTTTTGGCAACATGGCGATATCATGTCGAAAGAATTTATACTGGTGTGGCAGCAATTCACCTACCGACTCATTTTCGAATTTCCTCAACTTTACGGACCCGCGTACCAGACAAACCATGCTGCACCGAGTAAGCCGTAGTCTGGAAGCGCCTTGTTTGGTGAGTACTCCGGGTGTGGGAGAATTTCCCACTCGTGCTGTAACAGTGTATCCTGGACAACACTTGCAATTGAGTAAAAAACAGCATTTTCAATCAATTCGTGTCGTCACTTTTAAACCGTTGAAAGTAAAACTGACAATTGGGATATGATGGAATAGCCAATCGTAAGTCTCTGAACGTCTTTGGTCGGCTTCGGTAGCAGATTTCTTCAAATAAACAACGAAAGTAATGAACTTGTAAGAAGGAGAATTTTGAGCGCATCGCAATTACCATCGGCGTACGCTGAATAAATCAATAATATTAAATAAAAAATTGTCACTTTATATAGAGGAAGGTCAAATCTATCGAATTCAACCGTTATGTACACTGGTATTTCCCATTTTATTTTTATCTGTAGAGGGCGCTGATCAAAATTTTTGCAAAAACCTAATAAAATAATAGAAAAAATAAGTAAAAAACTTCAAAGAGTGCACGGCCTTACAACTTAATTCGGCAACTTTTACTTGACGATAAACTAATGTTTTTTTTATGTTTCTCTGGGTTATTCCTTCGGTTAACTGTTCGCAGTCAGCTCTTCATGTTTCACTCCCCTTCCAGGTATTTACATTTTACTTTGGGGGTATTTTCTTCTTCGTATGTTTCAGGCAACCTTATATCTTCCTCATCTTCAAAAATTTTCCAATTCGATAGATATCTAAACACTCCTTCGCCAGCTTCTGCGATTTGAAAAATTTTGTTCTCCTAATAGATTCTAATTTTCCGATTTCGTATGTCTTTTTTGCTTTCGATGTGCACCGTAGGGGCAATTACATGTGTCTACGTCTTCTGAATTTCCTGTTTAACTTCCTTTTACATTCTACATCACTTATTCCTTGTTTATATTGAGGATATTAATTTGGGTGTTGGCGGATCTAATTTGTGGTCTCTATTTAGAAATTCAGGCAAACGGTGGCCATACACAAAGTAGGGTACGGCATAGGTTATAACATTGTACCTAACTTTGCGGTTTCTAGATAAACTATAGCCGGTAGGAGACCATAAATAGGGTAGTTAGCTAAGCATTGTCTATTTATCCTCTTCTTCTATGGGGCGATCATAACATATGTAGCCTTTTCATTTATAACTGCTCGCGATGTGTGCAATTTTCCGCTGACGGTATTGACGGCTTAACAACTCCAACTTGCAGCCATTCTCCGTCCTCATTTCTAACCGTTTCTAGTTCGCTTATTTGTATATAATTTACTTGTTGATCGGGCATTGTGCCATCCATTATACATTGGTGGCATATTAATTTTTTTTTACAATAATGTTACATACTGATGAATTGGAGATTATACTCACAGCCAAATTTTATTTCGTAACAATGAACATATACATCGTTTATTAACGCTGTTTTCGTTCTATTTTTTGCTGCAGTAACACTTATCCCTCCCTCGTTTTGACTTTGGCGCAATTTTTAGAAATATATCTACATTTATTACAATTAATCCATTCATTTCTGATTTGCATTCTGCTTGCTACTTTGCGTTCTGCTGATCCACAGTCAAGACAATGTTTTTTTTTGTTAATTTTTCGATTGTTTTTCTTTGGTTGTGATGCAAACTTGTTTCTGATATTTCATGTTTTGGGTTTTAATATTTTAATCCATTTATTAATATGGTGGCTTCCTGATACTTGGTCAATTGTGCCCATAATAACGACTTTTCTCTTATGAAGTATATATTCATCTCACAATTTTTAAACTAATGTATTCCGACAATGCTACGACTTTTATCAAATGTATTAAATCTTTCGGATTTGTCCGCTTGTTGATACGTCACAGTGGTCCAAAAACTGGCGTTACGCGCTTGCGCATACTTTTATTCTTTGGATAAATTATACGCTTTTGCATATTGCTCAAATGCTTGAAGCCATATTTTCGCCTGTACTGTTCCAACATCTAAACAATGTATAATTTTTTAAAGCGTCGTAAGAATAGTTTCGCACATTTCTGCGTTGTCCTGAAATTGATAGCCAATTTATTTTAAAATTTGTCGCGGTGCACGAAATCTGATCAGGCATATTATGTAGGCGTAGCCATAATATAATTAGATGAATGCCATAGCACCGACGTGTAACAGTATATCTATAGCTAGGGTATAGTTCAGAGCTGCTCCGTTCTAAAAAAAAATTATTATTACATTTAAAAGAAGCTTCCTGTTTTTGGTTGCGGTACGTAGTTTTATATATTTCGGCACAGAACGGCAACTCTGTTCAAGCGCTGTGGTTATATTTTTCTCTCTGTGAAAAAATTTTTGCAATTTAATTTCTTTATTGCGTTATTCGTTTTTAAAAGTTTTCAAACTTATTAAAATTTATTGAACTTTTTGTGTGTTTATTGCGAAAAGTGTTCATCGCGGATACCGTACGTGTTTTCCTTTAAATACATTAAAAAAAAAAAAAAAAAAAAAATTAACATTTTATTCAGTAGTTTCCCAAACCTTTTCTAGTGAGTGGTTATTTCACAAATAATAAACAATAGACAACAATAAGACATAATGGCCCCGGGGCCGCCAGATAAAAACTCGAATAGATTTCATCTATTAAGTGATATATCCCCCCAACGAAAAAAAAGTAAAAATTCCGATTTTCCGGTGTTGCCAATTACCGATATAACCTCTGTTGATAAAAAATATATTATTTCTTCAACCGATGCTAGAATAACAATTTCCTAAATTAGCCCTTTTGCTATAAAAAAGCTCTAGATAGCATTACAACATACGTCGACTCCATCTCGATTCTACGCGATGGGAATTTACTGGTCCTCGCTGGGAACCCGCGCGCAACCGAAAAGCTCATAAAGGCCAAATCTTTAGCTAATCTATGTGCTATTTCAGCTAAACTACATGAGAAACTTAACTCGGTTCGAGGCTTAATTTATGCCCCTTGCTTAAAGCATGTGCCGGAAGATGAAATTGTCCGCGAAATGGGCAATCAAGGATTGACTGAAGTATATAAATTTACCAAACTGAATGATGACGGAAAAACACGCTCTCCTACAGGAAGGATTATTTTAACTTTTGATCGCTATCGATTACCGCGAACAGTTGATGTGGCGTTGTATAAATGTAAAGTAGAACTATACATCCCAAATCCTATGAGGTGTAAAAATTGCCAACGCCTGGGTCATACGGCAAAAAGATGCACTAATGCTGCATCTTCTGCTAACTATGGTCATCCTCCACATACTGAAAGCTGTACCCGTAGTTTCTGCATAAATTGCAATGATCAACACTCAGCGTTAGACAAACAATGCCCACGTTTTGTACAGATGCGTGAAATATTAAAAATCAAAACAGAAAATAACTGTAGCATGGGCGAAGCGCGACGCACATACCGGGAAAGAAATCCATCTGTAGCTCATGGAATTGGCAAAAGTGATACCTATGCTGCTGTTGCCTCGCAAATCGAGCCTAGTAAGACTTTAACTGCAACTGCTTCCAATGAAAAACCTGTTCCACCATTAACCAAAAATTATATTGCGAAACCAGTTACATCACTTGCCAAAGATAATATTGAAAAAACCAAAGCAACTGCAAATATTGAAAAAATTAAAACAACAACACATATGCTAAAATCTAATATACCAAATTCTCCAGAATCTCCAGCTATCAACTTTACTCAACAAATCACAAGTGGTAATGAATCCATTCTTTCATCCATTAATCAACCTTCAATTTCAAATTATTCACGTGCGCCAACTCGTTGCGCTTCAAATGTACCAAATCACCTAAGTACAGATTATTCTGCTGGTAAGAATAAATCATTCACGAAAAATTCCTATAGCGACCTTCTCGACGGAGACGCTG
>NW_023998567.1:1139081-1152546 GCF_014805625.2 Glossina fuscipes | reverse complement strand
CACGTGATATAGGTGAATATAGGCGATATTTTCTAGTTTGGCCGCACTAGAGTGTCAAATTTGGGTGTTTTTTCATATGCAGTTTTCGCTAACATACTGAATTTCAAATACCGTTAAAAATAGTTTCCATAAGCAGAATTTGAAATTTTTTAGTTTGTTTGAAAGGTAGTTTTATATGGATTCATGAAATGTCCACAAAAATATTTTCTTTTTTTTAATATGGACGGATTAGGCTTTCAATCCAATTATATTTCAATTGCAATTATTTAACTTGAGCTCTGTTAAGTCGTTAACAGAAGTATGTTAATAGAAATGGTAGGTGTCTTTACTAGTTAAATTCGAATTTATCTTCACACCCTTCCATTTTGTAATGTCGCGTATTTCTTTATACTTCAATATGCGATTTTTATAGATTAACAACCATGTTTTAGACAAAAATTGATACTAAAGAGTTTTGTTGTCATATTTTTGGATCTTTGAGTTAAAAAGACAAAAACGCTGACAAGCAAACCCAAGCACTAAGTTTATTATTGTTGCCAGTTGACAATACCAGAATAAGGCTGCGTGTACTGAGAAACCTTAAAATTGCGGCCCTTTGTATTTGAATAGTATATATGTGTGGTAATCCGTTAGAGACTTTTCAATGAACTATATATCAGTTAAAGATAATTTTCTTTTGTACACTTAAGTTTTAATGGAATGCAACGTTTTTAAATAATTAAAAATTTTCGTTATTTTTCAAATAATTATTAAGTTCAGTGATTTTTATTTACATTGTAGATTTCTTGAAGCCTTGCAATCTGGCTGTATTCCAGTGCTCTTGTCCAATGGCTGGGTTTTACCTTTTGAGTCAAAAATTGATTGGAAACAAGCGGCAGTGTGGGCTGATGAGAGACTTCTACTACAGGTAAATAGGCATATTGGAAATATTTACAATATTATACGCACTTAACTCTCTTGCGCAAACTTATATATGGGAAAGCTAGCCACTTATGGAGAAAAAAGGATAATTGCAAGTACGCTTTTTTCAGTTGCTCGCAATATCTTTTTTATATATAAGGAACTTTTGTAATGAGTGCACCAACGGTCTCATATTACACGTGACCATTTACTACTTACTTATTATCTTAAGGGAACATATAGCTCCATAATGGTTTTTTATCCAGACGTTACCTAAATAGTTATTTCTAACGCGTAAGCATTTGACTTTTTGCGAGCCTCATTCTAAATATTTTACGCCATTTGCGTCTAGAAAATAAATAAGCATGATATGCACAATTAGGCAAAGCACATCATGGAAGCTAACTTTGGATTAAATTATACATTTTTCTTATGTATTTATTTATTTATTCAGCTACATATAACAATTATCGTATCTTATAATTAAACTATAAGTAAAAATATGTTCAAGGCACTCATGTAATAGTTATCGCTACAGATAGGAGAAGAGTAAATTACGCTTAAGCAAATGAATAATCATTACAAAATTGGATATTGTGCAGCAAAATTAAAAAGAATTAAAACATAATTCAGTAAATAAAAAAAATGGAATAAGTGTGTTTCGAACAAAAGAAAAACCGCATATATATTTACTGTTGACTTTGTTCGTGTCTATGAGATATAATTTCGATTCCTTCAACTTGGTGCCCTATGCAATTCATATTGTTACAGCATTTGTCGTGCTGTAAGGTAGGTCATGCCTATCATATTTATTCAGTCAGCAAATAACGGCAATGTTTTATGTAGGTTTCCGATGTCTTCAGCGAATATATTTTTTCGGTAAGGTGCTGAAATAACATTAGCATATATTATCCCCCATTTATAGCAAAGGCATTAACTTAGTGAGAGGCAGTTTGTTTAGTTCCTGTTCATTCTTCCTTTGTGATCTCTACCAGCTCACTTGATTTGTCATTCTATTTCTAAAGCATCTAAGTACGAATTTCTTTTTCCTGCTCAAAATTAACCCATGCAGTGGACAACATCCACCGACACGAACCCAAGGTGTTATGCTTTACAGCCCGAATCCTAGAAAGATATCAAGATTAGGAACTAATATAGATACGACATAGGCAAAGCTAGTGTATTTAGGAGAGGTAATTTAATAGAATTTCCAATATTTGAGATCAAATCATACATATCATTTAGGTTTTTGCAAATGATTCCAAAAGAATTGACAAGCTATTTGAAAATAAAGTTCCTAGAGAAATGCTACATATATACACATGCCAGCCCAAGTGAGTATATATAACAGGGTAAGGTTATATATATACTAATGTATATAGGTATATGCGTTTAAGAATGTACGTACATAATACTATGGCTATTACATACATATACCAATGTATTGGCACATAAACGCTGTGTCCACTTAAAATTTTAATTTTCAAAAAGACGATGTTTCCTAAACGCCACATTTATATATTAAACGCCCGCCATAATTAAATTGTAATGAACACACTTTATCGCAATCTACTTTCCCACTCCTTTTATTTGATTTCTATATCGAAGGTATTTCTAAAAAAACATATATTTTCCAAGTCGTAACGTCTACCATAGTTAATATAGAATTAACGCGCTTAGCTTGTTATCTCTCCAAGTCCTTTTTATAGGTATTTTAACGAAAAAATTAGTTCAATACGTAGTGACGTCCGAGATATTTAGTTTGGAACTAACACACTTAGCTTTTCGTATTCTATTCTTTAAGTTTTTTATTTGATACCCACACCACTGTTATTATTGAGAAAGAACTAATCCACTATGTATCATATTCGTTTCAGAATTAACCCATTTTTAGGCAGGTAACATATCTTCGTTTGAGGAATGTACGAAATAATTTTAACTTTCTGTCTTAAGATCAATAAGCATAAAACCTCAAAAAAGGGGACAAACTATTCGATATTGCATTGTAAAGAGTAAATTGTTTCGTATCGTAATTTCTGAGTAACGAGCAAAAACCCACAGATTTTCGTTAAAAAAAACGGTGTTGCGCGAAATGCAGGCGGGGATCAACGTTAAAATTTGCCTTATAGAACTTTTATGAGTTTACATAAGAAAGTGCACGTGTAAATAGTGCCTCGCCGGACCAGGCGGGATCAATATAAAACAAATTTATTCCAAATACATTATAACTGTTTAATAAAAGGAAGATAACATAAAATCGTACGTGATTTTAAGAATACAATAGAAATGTTAAAATTGACTAACTAATAAAATTAAGTTAAGCAAGATTTTTAGTGCAAACTTAAATTAAGCGGGACTAAACCATGAAATCCGCCGGCGAATGCGCATTCACGAGTTGAGTATGTCAATAAAAACAACTTAATAAAATTAAACCATTAAATAACAACTGGAACAACTACAATCAATAAAATAATTCCTACACAACCAACTCCTTTCTCAATTAATTGGCTTCTTTTTAGTCAGGGCCGAACATGCACGCAATAAATCTTCTTATACTTCTCTGCTGCTTCTGTTGCTGCTACTGTATGTATCTTAATTCAAGTATCAAGAACGGTCTAAAGAATTATTACAAATGAAGAAGACTTTTACAATTTTTTTCACGAGCGGCTTTTTAAGAATTCACAATTTACTGTATCAGCCGTCAACCATAACAAATTCTTAGTTTTTGCCGCGAATTTTAGTGTTTGCCAAGAATTACACAAAATTTTGAATTGGTAAAGATAATGTGTTTTTGAAATAAAAAAAGTCTACTAGTGTGTTAATTGTACGATTAAAATTTTTCATCCATTCAAGCGCAGCAAAAATTGGAGACTACCAAAAAAATTCTTCCAACAATCAACAAGAACAATCCAACAACTCTTCGAAAACAAAGAAAGGCTCACCTGCTTGTTTTTTTAGGCGTGGAGCTTTGCCCACTTTTAAAAAAGTAAGAGTTCGTCTCAGTCACCTTTTTCAAATAAAAAATTTTTATGATTTTTATAATGCTGCTGGATTAGTACTAGTCTTAAGTAAAAAATTAATTTTTTACCTGAATTCTAATACAAAATATGCTTACTCTTGACTTAGAATACACGCATGATTAAAAGTGTTACATTCCAATATATCCGGCTGGCATAAAATGCTGAATTGCATGCGCAAAAATCATTGTTCACTGATCAATTTGTAGTTGACTTTGGGTTAAATACTACATTCAGGGCTGGCGTTGTTATGCGACCGAATATCCGATTCCATATTACACTTATGATGATTACCATCGCAATGATACAAAAGAAAATTGTCACGTTTGATCGCAGAGACAGATTGTCTTGGGCCATCAGACTTCAAATGTAATCTGTATTTTTCTCACGGGGTTCGCGTAGAAAATTTATGTCGATCTTGCGTTTCTCCCCAAAAATACTTGTGTATAGAGGAGAAAGCGATCGTAGGCTCCTTATTCTTTCATTCGGAAATTTTCTTTCTCCGGTTTAAATTGTTTCAGTGAAAATACCTACAAATTACGTTGCTTGTGGGTAATGTGCATAAGATCATCATCTATTTGCCCCATTTTAGTTTACTTGTCTGAACAAAATGCGCAATCGGCATTGGTCCCTCTTAAAATTTTTGACATGCAGCGCATATCCTGAATTTTTAAAATTTTTTTAAACGACAAATCGCAATCGTAGTTAAGCAAGGAGCACTCGTTCTTAACACCATAGATGTTCATAAGAACATATTCGAGATTGAGCCGCCGACTGTCATATACAGCTGCTTTAAGGAAAGTATGTTGCATGTAATGGGAATCCATATGACAGCGATGTTCAGCTCAAAAAAATACTTTGATTGCCACTCTCGATAGCTTCGATTTCGTTGTTGTATGGGAGCGTTTCGACCCCTGAAACATTGCAGTGAATTAGTTCCATATCCAATATGTTTTTGTTGACGATACCGCTTTTACTGACATACGCGCGTTGCCACGTCCGTACAATTTTCTCAGTAACCACTTTCATTGCAATTACCTGATTCGGTACATGTCCGGCGATATTATTTTTTTTTTTTTTTTGACTCTTAAGCAGGAATCTTATCGCTGATTCCTGTGTAGCGCCAAATAAATTTCTATTCACAATTTATTACTTTTCGTTGTTTTCGATGAATTTTTCATTAACCCGATCTCGAAAGTTGACCAATTCCCAATAATTGAACCGTTCGGATTCATTCAAGAAACTGTCCGATGGACCGAATGGTAAGAGTCGCTATATCGACCAAGCAGAATATTGATAAATTCGTTTAGTCCAAGGTTTTTCATTTCTTTAGATACGCATCGGAAAATTTCAATGCTTCCATTTATCTCGCTCTTGCGAGTTATGCACCCTTGCATAATCTTTTACAACCTTCCTGCATCTATTCTTTCTCCGGGTACAAGAGAACTGAACAAGGGGTAGATTTCTCTAAAAGGACCTTTAACTTGGATCTTACTTGCTTTGACATATTTCGGGTTATATGATTAACTTGCTGCGATAATGTTTCCTTGTGTGGTATAATGGGCCTGATCTAACGGTTAGGTAGTTGTCTTTCCTGCCTATAGTGGCCCCTACCTTTTTTTAACCGATGTGGCCATAAAATATTCGATTACGGACCAATATAATTTTCTTACTTCTTATAATTGCCACCAAAGGATGGGAGTGTATTCATTTTGTCATAATCTTTTCGATATCCCAGAAGAAACTTCAGAGACCCTATAATTCCTGACCAGGGGAAATTCCAAGTTGATTAAGCCATGTACACCTGTCTGTGTGTCTGCGTGGTGTGTTGTTGACAATCTACTGGTTACAAAAATGAAGATATCGAACCTATATTTGGTAAAAACATTGGAAGCTTGTTTACGAAGGTTGGTATTGAAAATGGGTCACATCGGCCAGTATAAGCTGAACGAAAGTCCCAAGTGATTAAGTTCAAATCTTACAAGTGCTTAAATTTTCTTTTTTTCACTTTTTTAAGAGTTTGTGCTCATTAATCATAAGTTAAACAAAATAGGATGTGTAAAACTATTTTGTACATTCTTCAAATAAAGATATATAATCTGCCTAAAAATTCGTTAAATCTAAGGTGGATGGATGGATAATACTAACGATATAGGTATCAAGTAAGAAGACTTGGACGACAGGTTAAGTGTGTTAACTCTAAATTAATTGTGGTGAACGTCGCGACATAGCGTACAAATTTTTTCTTAACAATAACTTTTAGCGAAATAAGAGGTGAAAGATAAACTTTATCACATTCATTTTTTTATGATAATAAAAACAAAGCATGGCGCGCTTCAATCTCAGTCGAATATCAGTTTGTCACTTATTTTATCATGTTTCTGTTTGCTGAGCTGGGCCGAGTTGGAACTTAGAAGTAATTTAGCAAAATTATTTCGTAAAATTGAATTTTCTCAGTCAGCTGCTGATTTGACTAGAACTAGTCACTGAACCATTATTTTTTATTTTATGTACTGTAACGAACCATCTGCTTTCTTAGAATTTCAACAGTTGTGCTTTTCATCATCACAGCTATACATTATTGCTTTACCCTGCTTTCTTTTTCGTGTAACTTCGTTTTTATATATCTGTTCTACATTCTGTTCTTTTTCACATCGACCAGGAGAAATCTTTTCTCTATTTTGGCGGTTTGAAACTATCAAAAGTTTTATGAGGCCTGTCGGAAAATTACTTGTAACAGTTTATCTGAATCAATATCAACTTCAATAAGTAAGAAAGTTACATTCGGCTTGGGCTGAACCTCGCATATCCACAACTCTACTTTTCGTACTATACTCTCTAACTTATTTTATTTGATACCCATATCGTTTGCATTATTACGAAAAAATTGATCGTGGTGTCTGCCATATTCAATTTAAAACTAATCCATTTGTAGGCAGGCAATATGTTTTCATTAAAGGAATACAAAAAACATTTGGTCTAGTTTGCGTTATGATAAATAAGCGTAAAGCGGCAAAAAAATAACTAAAAGATAATTTAATCATTTATAATCATTACCATCACAATATTGAGTAATATTTCAAGGGAAAAATAAAATAAAATATGTTACGAAAGGTACATATGTCGTGAAATGGGTCTAAGAACTTCCTAATCTCATTCATGATGGGAATTGCAAAATGTTGGGGATACTAAGAAGTGAAAGTAACAAATGATTATTTTAAATGCTTTCACATACTTTTACGATTACATAAAAGAAAATAGAGGAAAAAAAATTAACAAAAAAGATTTTAGAGGAATTGAAGAAGAATTGAAGGGTACATCAAAACATCTGTAAAAAAGTGTCGACATGTCTTCAGTCACGGCAATTCAATTTTACATTAAACAATCAAAAATAAAACAGGTAAGAAAGTTATATTCGGCGGGGGTCGTATCTCGCATATTCACCACTATTTATTTCGTATTCTACTCTCCAAGTTCTTTTATTTGATACCCGCATCGCTAGAAATATTAAAAAAAGTAATCGCGACGTCTGCCATATTCAGTTTAAAACTAACCCATTTTTAGGTAGATAATATACATATAATATAAAGTGTACAAAATAGTTTTAAACATTCGGTCTTGTTTGCCTTATGGTAAATAAGCATACAACCTCAAAAAAATTGAAAAAATTAAATTTAATCACTTATAACTTTAGGTGGACGTGGCGGAGGTTTTCCGTTTTCGAATGTAGGGAGTAGAGTTCCTCGTAAATAAATGTGGAAAATTTCAGTCTTTTAACTTTTATAATTTCTTAGTAACGAGCAAAAATAAATTTTTGTTAAAAAAGCAGAGTTGCGTTCGGGTTACGCCCGCAGGTTGAATACTAACCTGCGTGCAGAAACTTCAAATGTGTCTTCTAAATTTAAAGTCGACATCTTCATTTTTGCGACCAGGAGAGTGCAACACACACCGTACAGACGCACAGACGGACGGACATCGCTAAATCAGCTCAGCATTTTACGCTGATTAAGATATACAAACTTTATAAGGCCTCTGAAGCTTCCTTTTACTTTATCGGAAAAAAAAAATTAGTTTACCCCAATCTATGTGGGCATGAGAATATATCTAATAAGAATAGAGCGCTTGTAAGAAAGACTTCCTTATCCGCTCGGATTAAAAGATTTTTTACGTAATGATAATAAAAATTAACTAACCCACTCTTGTTAAGCTCATTTAACGCTAAGTTCCTATATTAAAAATGCTAGGTTTGTTATTTTCACGTACAATTGTAATAAGATGCTGTATGACCTAGTTTTACAGCTGTATATATAAGTATGAATATACCTTTCAGTAAGTTAGTCACCTGAGTAAACACACCTCGTGGTGAAAGCTCTAAATAGCAATGCAGTAGTGTGGCGGCCAACAGTTATAAAAGCAACGCGCAAGCATCAATATTTTCTTTAGTTGTTCAGCAGCAGTTGAACGAACAGGTAAGTCAGAGTAGTAGTAGTTGTCGTCCTGTCTGTCTGGAACGAAGTCCTTAAGGTAACAATGTGCGCTTGCATCATTATCTTATAGACTCTTGGCCCGAATGGATGACCTAGCTTTTTAGGATACCAATAATTAGCTCGCAGGTATTGTCCGTCCGGAACGAGGTCCTTAAGATAATAGTGTGCGCTTGCATCATTATCTTATAGACTCTCGGCCCGAAAGCATATTGTAGGAACCTTACACCTTTAGAGACCCGGAAAACTGCCTGCTGAACCACTAAAAAAAATTAGTTAACGTAGCATACACGTAATAGTTTCATTTCCGCAACATGCTCGCGCGCGAATCACATCGCCTCGGTAAAAAGGAAAACAAGACTGTCCACTAAACACGTGTTGGTTTTTTTCCTGCACCACGTTGCAAATAAGGCCACCTTGTACGCTTTTCAATTCATAAATATATATATTTGCTCTAACACCATAGTACGAAGGTTCCCTTATTTCAAAGAATAAATTTCTTGGAACGGACCGCTGGATAGCCCTGAGCGAAACCCCAGCTATAAATAAACAACCCCGTTACATGCTATATATGCTATTTCTTCATTATCATTCCAATTATGTACGACAAGGTTATCATCCTGTTCTCTTAACAAAAAGCGTTACTTATTATTTGAAGGTTAAAGCAAGAATCCAAAAATAGATACGTTAAATAAACCATCAACTTGATTTCAAACGCACTAATTACACAATTTTAAATAATTGGTTATTTGTGGGAATTTAGTCTTATATTCTAAACCAAGCGTCAAATTTCTTCCGTTGATTTTAATACAGTTATTGATTTATTCTGTTGATATATTCTATGCCCTAAAGAACTCACTTCGCAGTTTTGCCCTTTCTGTTATGTTCTCAACAGTTTGACTTCATTAGTAACTCATTGAATTAGTAGATAACTCAAATAAATATACACATATCTTGAGTTAGATGTGAGTCATCACTATTGTCGTTGACATTATTTAGTTTCAATTATGTACATTCTGTACCTTTAACCTTCGCTATTAGCCCAGTTCCAATTTGTTTCTCTAAAATCGTTACTTGTGCTCGGACAAATTCGTTAGATCTACTTGTTATGACAAACTCGTATTGTACGCATTCATAATTCTGTTACTACATAAGTTTCTGACGTTATTGTGCCTACATCTTTATTAATTTTATTAATAACTAACCTCTAAAGTTTCTTCGACTTTAATAGATAGCATTCACTCTGTCAGAAAGAAAGTCTGCACAACAGAGATCTTTCGCTTAACATTCTGGGCTTGCATTTCCATACCAAATATTCTTCGGCAGAACAAGCACGCCAAAGCCAATCGCGAATTCGTCAAGGCCTTTCGAGTTTCATATTGAGTAGAGATTGTGCGCCGAGTTAAGCCATATTGAGATTTGCTTTATAAAACAGGCTATGATACACCGCATGACCGCGACCACTAGGTTGCTTTTTGTTTGCCCCAAGGTATGTCAAGCTTATTCCACGAAAATATTACGTTTCATCCACAAGGATAACGCTGACTTCCCTCTGTTATAATGGTACGTAAAGCAAAGGAACTATCTAAATAAAGAAGGAAATTCCAAATTACACCGAAAATTCCGTATTTCGATTGTCTCGCAAATTTCAGAAAACTAATCCATGTGAGCACTATATGATCGTCAAACTGCGTAGAACTCATTATCGGGCGCAAAGGGTGGCATGCACAGAATAAACTATGCTGCCACAATTAATTACAATCACGCTTGGATTCTGATAACGCTTTAATGACAACAATCACCTTAACAGCTGTACCCTCCCGTTCGTATTTCTATGTATGCTGACGTCAGATATCCCATGCGAAATGATTAAAAGCTATTTTTCGGAGAAAAGTCTGTCGGTTAACTTAAGCTGAGTTAGCATTTTCAAAATATCTGTACTTCAATCTAAAGCCGTGTTATCCATCAAAACACTTGTTCTTGCTGCTTACATAGAAGCCATGTTTAATAGATTATTATGGCCACAAAATCCTTTAATGAAAGAATTTTTTCGAAGGAATAGTAACTCTGTAACCATCATCCATCTACAAAAAACGGAATTTGTTCTCAAGCCCATTCATTGCGATGTCATGCAAGATTCAAAGCTCTGATGGCTCTGTGGCTCTCGTTATGAATGTTTCAAACAATCTACGACCACATGTAAAAGTAGTTATTGTAATCACCAATGTTATTGCCGATAACTACAAAAAATAACATCTTAACCTCTCTCGATATCAATAATAAAATCTGATATATATCAGAGTTCAAAGGGCATAGATTTAATGAATAAAAGAGATAGAAAGTAGCGTCCGGTAACTGTACAGCAGAGGCATCAGTAAGGAAAAAATGTAAGGTGAAACCCCTGTATAGTATAATAAAAAAAACCAAAACGCACAACCACTTTTCCGGCTAGGTTTTGATAAAGCCATTCAAAAAAGGGGATGTGCACTTCGATTTACAACGTACGCTCCCTACTGCACTCTAAAACCGCAAATGCAAAAGTGTATGAATTGCCAGGAGTTTGGTCACACAAAGACGAGTTAGAAGCTACCGTCATATTTGTAATATGCCTCACAATTCGGTCGATGCAAAAAAAAAAATTGAAACGGTGGACAAAAACGTAGCATCTAGGATGGCGCACACAGTGCAAATTACCGTTGGTACCCAGTTTGTAAACAAATTAAGTATATGCCATCTGAGAAATGACAAAATTTAGATAAGTTATATCCAGCAAATTGGTCCACTATAAAGGAAGACAATAAAACACTTTCTCAACCACCTACAAACGGTGTATTAATGCAACAAGAGCCGTAAGCTACAGGTTCTTATATCTTATCTGTGTTGAAGCTTTCAACAAGCTCCTTTACAAAACTCTCTTCAAAATTCAATAGCACTGTTAATGCATGACAAGCATGCAGAGAAATGCTCAAAAATAAAAACCATGACTTATTGATCAAAACATGAATAATTTCAGCAAAAATTTCGGCGATATTGATAGCAAGAATTGTCTCAAAGTCTGCAAATAATAGTTATAAAAATTTTCAGTTATGCCATCATATACTCATAGTTTTAAAAAATCAAAAATTGACTACTTTAATTATATCGTGTCCGAGTGCGCTATAGATAACACGTGCATAACTGAGATGTGATTTTAATCTGAAATCGACAATAAGTCTTATTAACTAACTTTTATTAATATAGTGCGCCAAGACAGGATAGGTGGTGGTATTGGTATTTACATCAGCAAAGGCTTAGAAGTCAATACTGTGTTTGCATCGAGTGGTGTTGACAGAGTCGAATGCTGGTTGGTTTTGAAGTTGCTGCCGTTATCGTGAAATGGCTTATTATATGCATGTACAATCCGAAGAAAAACCACAGCAGATTTGTTTTTTTCATGAGATACATGAACTTTCGACCTATCATTAAAAAATATTTCTTTGGCAGAAATTTGGCCGATTTATGTGCGAATGAGTTGATTTCATATCATCTGGTTTAGTATTAATCAACCTTCGGCTTGTTCCTTTTGCTCCCAGCTTTATTCCATTTCTATTAGACCTTTTATGGTTTTCCTGTTTCTCTTCCGTTTTACATTATGGCTTTCTCTTATCATAAGATTCACTTTATTGCATATAGATAGGCTTAGATAATCACCCGAGTTTTCGTTTCTCATCACCAAGGTGTCAAAATTATACAATGATCATGTTTTAGTGAGATGATGCAAAATTAGACCTTGGTCTTGAGCTTTTTGTGATCATGCTATTGAGTTTATTGCTTATAACGTTCAACTATTGGGTAATAATTTACCTCGAATATTTCAAAATTATACGATGACTATATTTAGTTATAAATGAGTAACTTCTAGCAATGTTAAGAATAATCTACACTTAATAGGCATAGATGGTTCTCACGAAGATTTCGTTAATATCTTGTAACGAGTTGTCTTGCACGGTGTATGCTCAGGGCTACTAAGGAAGTCCCTTTCTAAGAAACTTTATCAAAACAAAAACTTCTGTACCTTTGTATTTTCGTTGAACTTACGTTTTTATTGTTTGCGAGGAATGTGATTATTTATCGTACTTACAATTAGGATATATCGTATGCGATAAGCGATTTTCGTAGAAACGAAAGAAAACCAGCGTGGTGATTCTCGACCCGACTGTTCAATTCTTTCCTGCGATATTATTTTCCGTGTCTCGTCCTTACCGAGTTCTGCGAGAAATTCAGCAGCCAACCTTGGGCCAATAGGACCACTCGTCTGTTTCTACCTGCATGCTATTTGTTTTTATTGCCCTTAACCGTTTGAAACGTCATCGAAAAGGGTGGTTCTATCCGTGACGACTAAGTTGAGCCTGCCAACCCCTACCCGTAAGTCAAGTACCGTTCTGGCGTTCAGGGTTGGCGTCTAAATTGAGCCTGTCATCCCCTATGCACAAAGTCTAGTAGTCCTATCTGTTGTTCAAGGATGATAACAAAGTCTGCCATCCTCTATCCGTAAGTCAAAAAAAAAATATGCCTCTAAGTAAGCTTAAACACAAGGAAATATTTTATCCCAGATCTCTGACTGAGCGTGTTATGAAACACTCTTTTATAGTCGCGATCACCATTGCTGCCCTGTTACACAATTGCCTGTTCTAGGCTGGCATGCATTACAAGATGTACGGGTATCAATGCCTACTTATGTAGATGTTATAATAATACTTTTATTTATATCTTATATTAATGTTATCTTGTGAATGTTGTAAGGAAGCGATTTTGCTTCCTTACGAAACACAAGTCCGTCCGCCCTAGACATGTATCTCCAGCAGGCAACCCGCCAGTCCGATCTGTCCGTGCACGCCCGAAGACAAGCAGCCCCCTTCAACTTCAAATGCTGAATCACAAATGATACTGGCAAAGTTAAAATCATTAAAACACACACCTATGCGTGAAAAATTAAAATCTCAGAAACTATTTGTGTAAAAGTAAGATCTCAAATCATTCCTGTAAAATCAAAATCTCAAACACACTAACTCAAGTTCATAAAAC
>NW_023998567.1:1108531-1139071 GCF_014805625.2 Glossina fuscipes | reverse complement strand
AAATCAAAATCTCAAACACACTAACTCAAGTTCATAAAACACACACCCATGCGTGAGAAATTAAAATCTCAAAAACCATTCTTGTAAAAGTAAGATCTCAAACCATTCCTGTAAAATCAAAATCTCAAACCCGCTAACTTAAGTTCATTAAAATACAAACCGATGCGTGAAAAATTAAAAGCTCAAAACACACACGACCTTAAAACCACAGAAACACACACCACAATGTACAAGAGAGAGAGCATAGGTGTAAGAACCCAATCCGTACTAAGAACATAAGTATAAGAGCACAACCCGACTTAGGCGGTATGAACGCAGCCCAAACATACGCAGGAGCTACAGCAGCATTGCACAAGATATAGTACCGTTAGGTCACCTTGAGTCTTCAACTAATGCACCAAGCTGATAGGACCGCTAGGGCAAACAAAACATGCAAGAACTGAACTTAGGTAGAAAATCTATGCATGCAAAACAAACCTCAGCAAGAATCTCTATGTATAAAAATGCGCAAAATGTGTAGCACCGTTAGGGTAAAGAAAACAAGCAGAATTGAACTTAGGTAGGGAAAGAAATAGTAAAAACATACTATAATGCATAAACTGCGTACACACATTGTACAAAGACACGATCACACATGTAAAAACACACAAAACACATGCAAACACAGTGCACTAGCAACCACATACCTAACGGTTATGAATCACGCGATTTGGTACCTGAGTGGTTGTGAGTAGACATTTGAACAAACTTAGTAATAAGTTAGATGTAAGTTGGTTAAGTTGTGTATAAGTAGGATCATGCAAGTCGCAACTGAGGTTGCGACGGCAGCCAACCTAAGCTAAGCATACCCATAAGCATATTACCCCAAACTGATGTAAACACATAGAGCATGTTGGCATGAGGACAAGCGAGTGAGACTCAGGCTATAAAAGAACAGCGCATCGCACAGACTCGTTCATTTCGGTGTCATAGCTGCCTGGAGGTAAGTGGTTGCAGACATCATGACAAATCTCTTTTTTTTTTGACTTTACGGATAGGGGATGCGCTGGTTAGTATTAATCGCCATCCCTGAAGGACTTACAGGATAATTGACTTTACGGATGCGCTGCTTAGTATTAATCGCCATCCCTGAAGGACTGACAGGATAATTGACTTTACGGATAGGGGATGCGCTGGTTAGTATTAATCGCCATCCCTGAAGGACTTACAGGATAATTGACTTTACGGATAGGGGATGCGCTGGTTAGTATTAATCGCCATCCCTGAAGGACGGAGAGACTTTTTTTTACTATCTCATTACTGGACTCACCCACCAACCGGGGACAAACAGGCGAGCCTAGGCAGCTATGGCACTGGCAAAGGTTCCGGTTCTTTCTTCTAGCGCGCCGCGATTTAAACCGTAACAGAATCCTAACGTCAGAAGTAATACCGTAAAACGATAATAACGCGACAAGTCGGGTCACCTCGCTGGTTCCTTGCCCCAGCCATTTCATACTTCCGTCCAGTAAAGAGGAACCAATAAAGCTAAGAGATCATAACACCATTCCCCCCGAAGATCCTGATTATTTATTAAAATTTTCTTGCAACGGATCCTGGATTGACTGGGTATACCCCGCCTAAGGAAACTCGTTACACTTCATAAATAAGGATAGGTACCAAAACGTATAAATCATTATGCATATACTAAAAAAACGCAACGTACCATATAGAAAAATGAGTAGGCGATGGTTTTTGTTTTTTTTGTGAATTCTTATTTAATTGAAAGAACGAATGTACATTCGGCGAGTTTTAAAATAGGTGAGTTAAATAATATTGTTAATTAAAATTAGTTATTTAGTATCAATCTTTAATTCACAATTTTTTTAACACAATCATTGATTGAGAGATTTTGTCATACACATGTTCGTCTTTAATTTATTATTCATATTGTTTATTTTAATTATTAAAATGATTTCTAACTAATTTGCTTTATTTGTTACTGGCTGGCAAAGTAAGTTTATTCATTACACCACACTTCCACTTACAACACATAACAATTATAAAAATTCTCTAAGGTCAACTTATCGAATGGACCCCCAATCACGGCGACCAAGTCAATTTTTGTTAGAAGCTCTTTGAATATGCTACAGAGAATTTTTATTGGCGCCCAACGTGGTGCCCCGCGGTTGAGTTATTATTATTGTTTAATTGTACGATAGAATCCTGGAACTCTGCGGTGCCCCAAATTACACTTACATTTTTCCACTTTACATATAACAAAATTACTCGTAACAGATTGGAATGAACCTTGAAATAGCGTTACACTTCATAGATTGGAATATTTGTTCTTGGTTTATGACTAAGCAGAGCCTATTTATGGATTGTTGTCTGGAATAAATAGCAATAAATTTTGCTATTGCCTCTTTGGAAATTATTGATTCTGCTAATACATTCGATCAAGTCAAGCATAGCAACAGCTTATTCTGTTAATTTATTTATTTTATTTTGAGTTATTACATTAGACTCCTACGACACATCTACATACACATGTAAACTTACCGAACCAGCCAGGATCTAACAATGTAACTGTGTTATTAATAATTTACCTTAATTACCGCTACTTTACCAGATCTGAATTATTAGTTCATAGAAGTCTTTGTAATTGTTAACTTTGAATTTTTAAATAATTTGAAAGTCTGTTGCGGTAATTTCTCAAGTCGCTACGTCGTAGTGAAGAAGATTTAACAATTCGCGAGACGGATTCGGCACTTATTTGTTTTATTTGTCAGAACGAGTTAGACCCCAAAAGGAACTTTCATAGACCGATTTGTGATCCCATCCTTCATAGATCGTGTCTGAAAGCATCCCTGAATAACTCTCAGCATTGTCCTAATTGCCAAACCAATTTGCCTATAGAAGATATTTTCGGTCATATATTAACTAGACAACAAACTAGATTGCTAGATAGTAATAAAGCAGTTATGGCTAATACACGAGAACCAACCGATCATTCGCAGCCTCCCGAACTTACACGACAAATTAGTGGAATGGTGCTGACGTCAGTTCAAGCTCAACAATCGAAATTCTTGGAATCCCTTAGCGTAACGATGAGCGAGATGGTACAAAAAAACATCGAAGAAGGATTAAGGAAAGTAAATTTGCCCGCCATATCGTCGATGCCATATCAAGCTCAATCTCAATCCTATTTCAACTTAGACTTTAGTCGTACTGGAAGCATTAGCCAGCAGTCATTAGTTCAACTTCTAGGACTTAATGGTACCAATCGTGGTAATTTGCAAGATCCTGCAATGCCATCAGTTACGAACAACGCAGAAATAACTCTACAAACTAATAAAGTAGGTCAAATCATTTTCAATTGAAAGATCAGATTTACGGGAACTTCTGGGTTCTCAATTGAATCCTTTCTGTACAGAGTCGAGGTTTTGACTAAACAAACCCTGGGAGGAGATTTTGATTTGTTATGTAACTTTGCTAATATTCTTTTTGAAGGCAAAGCAGCTTATTGGTATTGGCGTTATCACAGGTCAGTTTCATTTATTAAATGGCCTGCCTTATGCGCAGCTCTTCGTGCGCAGTACAAAGATGTTCGTTCTGATTTTGATTATCGAGAGTTAATTGGAGACAGGAAGCAAAATACAAATGAGAAATTTGATAGTTTTCTTGAATCAACTTTAGAATTGTCAGCTAAACTGAAGCAGCCGCTAACTGAAAAGGTACTTGTGGAGATAGTCAGAAGGAATTTACTGCCGGTAACTCAACTTGGATTGGTGAACTTACAGATGTTATATCCGATTGCCTCTCTTCCTCCCTATGAAAATAGGTTGCTTCTGCTGTCCTTACCGTCTCTTGAGAAACGTAGGTTTGTTCTTGGCGTTTTGTGTAATCAAACTAATAAATGGTGCTATTGACTCGCCTTCATTAATTGGTGAAATAAGCTTTAATGTCCCTAACCGCTTGTCTAGGCAATTTATCTTGGTTAATCTTAGTCAATGTAAACTTAATTATGAGCTTTTTATTCTTAAAAGTCGTTACGATTCGAAAATGAATCGTTGTTCAGTATTATCGCTTGCCAGGTTTATGCATGTTTGCGATGGCTTAGGGGTTCATTTGCAATTTGGTCCTGTACCGGTTGTAAGTGTGGCTCTATGCTGGTTGTATACATGCTTTTTTTTTCTTTTTATTTGTTTTATTGTACTTGTACTAAGTTTTATTATTAATTAATATAAGTTTTGCTTTAAGTGCCAATTGAAATCGACTGTTATTTATTTAGTTGACTGTTATTATTTAGTTCATGTATAAGTAGAATTAAAATAAATAAAATAAAAAATAAAGTATAACCTCAATTAGTCAAATTCGCGAAATTTGTCATAAGCGAGACCTGTCTGATATTAAGACTAGAGGTGATGAAGTGGAGGTATTCAATCAACACAGGAAAAATGCTGAAGTCACCGTGGAGGAGTTATCAGTTACTGATACAATACAATGCGACAACACTCAAGCTGTGGCAGAATTAACGCTGAACTGTTGGAATTGTAAAGAAAATGACCATCGTTATCAAGATTGTTTAGCGGAAAGGAAAGTTTTTTGTTGTGGTTGCAGTTTACCTAATACTTATAAACCAAACTGTTTAAAATGTAACGTTTTAAAAAACGTAGCAGCGAAGGCACCGAAAGGTGCCCAAAAACAACCGAAAAGCAAAAACAAAAATAGCAAAAACCATTCATTTGTAAGCCACCTTCTTATACCGTTTATTGAAAGATAATAACGCCGTAGACGACAAAACTGTTAATTTACAAAAAAATGAAACTATCACTAATTCTAAAAGAAGATTTTCAGAATGAATGAAGAAGTATTGGAGTAATTTGAAACAATTAAAATTTAAATTATTATCGTCAATAATTAGTAATCCTACGGATATTCGTCCTTACGACCGTGTCTCCGTTTTTGATGAAGAAGTGGATGGTTTGTTTGATACTGATGCGTCTATTAGCTGTGTCGGCAATGTTCTAGCTGAGCGAATTCTTCAATTGAACATTCCATTTAAGAAGATGACATCAAGTGTGAGAACTGCTGATGGAAAACAACAAAATATAATTGGCTCTTTAAACGCCCTCATTAAGTTTAAAGGTATTGAAACAGAAGTTTTCGTTTCTCTTGATTATTTTCTGATAATCTCGAACGAGTTTGTTTATCATTTGGAGGTATTGAAATTAGTTGCAAAAAGATTTAGGGACGCTGGATTAACAATAAATGTAGAAAAAAACAAGAAGAAATCAAATATCTAGGCCACATAGTTGGAAAAGGAGTAATAAGAACCGATCCTGAAAAAATTTCTTCAATAAGTGAATTTCCAATTCCGAAATCCATAAAAGAGGTAAGACGATTTTTGGGGATGACTGGCTGGTATCGGAAGTTCATTGAAGATTATGCTATTATTTCTACACCGTTGTCTGATCTTACAGGAAATAAACGAAAGTTCCTTTGAACACCAGAAGCACGGAAAGCATTCGATGTGTTGAAAACTAAATTAAGTACTGCTCCTGTTCTCATAGTCCTGATTTTTCTAAACCGTCCGCAATTCATTGTGACGAGAGTAATACTGGGGTTGGCGGAGTGTTGATACAAATGAATAAAGAAGGCGATGGTTTACCTATAGCCTTTATGTCAAAAAAGTTAAATAAGGCTCAACGAAATTACACAGTCACTGAGCAAGGATGCTTAGTTGCGGTACTAAGTGTAAAAAAATTTAGGCCATACATTGAAGGGTATGAAGTTGCAATACTTACGGACCATGTTACCTTATAATGGTTGATGTGTCAAACTCAACTTTCTTCACGCTTAGCCAGATGGTCACTTAAATTACAGGCCTTTAATTTCAAAATTATACATCGCAAAGGTAAGCTTAACGTTGTACCTGGTACATTATCGAGAATAACCGTTTAAGTACCAAGCAGCGCGATCGCGCTGTGTAGGTTTTATGTCGAGAAATGCCAAGCGGCGCCATTGCGCTTGTTTAATTTTATGTATTTAAATGCATTTAAATTGTTTGTTAATAAATATTTCAAGTTTGTTCCACAAAAATTATAGAAAACACAACCCCAAAATAAAAAATTTTATTTTGTAATATATTATTGCACTACTGTAGTACTATTGTAATTGTATTGCGCTCGACTTCGACAATACGTAAGGCACCGTCAGTTGTCGACAATGCTCGAAATGTGCTGGGTTTTCTCGACATAAAATCTAAACAGCGCGATCGCGCTGTCTGGGATTCTTCAACAGTGTTTTTTCAAAACCGTCTGGTACTCAAACGGAAAAACAATTATGACATTGCGGAAATAGATCATGGAATATTTGTTGTCTTGGAATCTCCATATTTTGAATCAAACGAATATATAAATTTGATCAAGGATTTTCAAGGAAACCTCACAAGTTTTCCAACAACAGAAATCACAACGACTCCTTGCATGACGAATTTTCCTGGAAGCTCTGGTTATCAAACGAAATGACGAATGAACCATTATGGCGTGCTCAAGCAGATTGTTTAGCTGCGCACGCTGGAATGAATAAAACCTTGGAAAATGTAAGAAAATACTATTATTGGCCTGATATGGTCATCAGTGTTCGTGACTTTATTAACTCTTGTGAAGCCTGTAAAGTTAACAAGCATCCTAACCAAATTCTCGGACCACCCATGGGTAAAATGGCAGACACAGACCGGTTTCTACAAAGACTTTATGTCGATTTTGTTGATGCTTATCCCCGCTCTCGAAATGGAAATATCGGAATACGGGTAGTACTGGATCATTTTTCTGAATTTCCCTTTATCTAACCTATCAAACGACTCAACACTGATGTGGAATGTAAGTTTATAGAAGAAGAGGTATTTCATACCTTTGGAGTACCAGAGACTGTTGTAACGGATAACGGAGCTCGTTGCAAAAAATTCAAATCTCTGCATTTACGTTATAATGTGACACAAATTTTCATTGCAGTCCATTCACCTCAAGCGAATGCATCGGAACGAGTCAACAAAATTATAATAGCAGGTATAAGGTTTTATGTGAATGCAGATCAGAAGAGTTGAGATGAAGAACTGAGTGATATAGCTTGTGCTTTGAGGTCGAACATTCATTCTGCGACCGGTAAAGAACCGTATTATGTTGTATTTGGTCAACACATGGTTACCAACGGAAAAGTTTACTCCCTATTGCGGAAGCTAAAACTTCTGGATGATCACTCAATACGATTAGAGCAAAACATTTTCACAGAAACGAAAAGAGCTACAACTTAAGATCTACAGTGGTGAATTCTGTTGAAGGCCAAGAAGTTTACCGAAGAAAAAGAAAAATGTTATAACGCTAAACTTGGATCGGTTTTTGTTAAGGCTCGAATACGAAGAAAAATTGGAAATTCTTGCTATGAGTTAGAGGATCTGCAAGGTAATATTGTGGGAATTCATCATGCTGAAGATATTAAGCAGTGACGGATGTGATCATTTTTCGCTTTGAAATGTGGATGTTTGATTTCATCATTACTCCAAGTCTGATCTTGTCTGGGGGAAAATGGAGAAAAATGGGTAGGCGATGGTTTTTGTTTCTTTTTGAAGCGGGCAGTTCTGGTTTGAGTTTGCAGTCATTAGACAATTGCTTTTTTGAAATTGTGAAAAAAGAAAGAAAAAAGAAAAGATAGAAAAACTTGGAAGAGTCCCTTATTTTATTTATGAAAAGAACAAAATTGACTTTTACGTTTTACAAGCATATGAAAACCGCAGCCTCGCATTAAAATTGCAACGAATTAGGAATGTAATGAAATTAATCGTTCACCATTTAATGCTTTTAAAGGATTCATAAGTAAAGAAGTTCAGAGCGGTTATATTCCTGTTGAAATTGTTTCGAGTTTAGTTCAAATATTTTTTCCTGACTGAGATCCAAGCCGTAACCGACGTAAGCTGTATAAATATAAAAGGCTTATGGCACTTAAAATACAAGCATATGCTTGCATATCATTTGAGCCCTGTCTTACAATCAAATCGACATTTAAAAAACGAAAATGTTGTAGTTAAAGCCGGCATGTTTCCAGCTTCCTAATGATCCTTTAAATCAGCATCTAATTGGTTTTGTGTATGTTCAACTTTTTTTCGCCATCTTGTTCCAGTTTTATCATTACGAAAACCGTCTACAACAAATCTAGCAGCACCTAATACATATGTTTTGATAATTTGGCGTTTGCAGAGGCATCGTAGTTCCGAAACCCTTGGTGAAAGTTTAAAAGCTCTGCAAAGCAGCGGCGATATGTATTTACCTATACATCTTGAACAAAGTTATTTAATTGCTTAATTTTTATAAAAATTCTTATTTAATTAAAAGCACGAATGTACTGTAATGGTATAGGATCAAAATTGGATGGTATTGGATGGATTTAATTTTCATCGCAGTGCGCTGCTGCGGTTTTGACCCTAATCTGCTCGGCTGCAGAACGCCAAGTCTATCCGTCTCGTATAGTGCCTATTGAACTCGGCAAGAGACGGTCCCTAATTTCTGGAGTTTAGGCGGATTGCACGCCTTTTGTTCATGAGCGAATGAAACGCTCGATTTGAATTGCTTTCAAACATTTAAACTCTTTATTTGCCAGGTGCATTATTTATACTTAAATGTATAGGTGATTTTATGCTAACGTTATCAATTATTTTAATTAGGGCGCCTGGCATCGTATTGCATTTCGTAATGCAATACCCAGCCAGTTGAAGTGCGACAAAATTTTTGTTTTACTTTTTTGCTACAGAATTATGCAAATTCAGCATAATTATGCAAATTCAGCATAATTCTGTCGCACTTCAAAGTGGATGCATACGACGGTATGCGATCACACTACAGTACATTCGGCGAGTTTTAAAATAGGTGAGTTAAATAATATTGTTAATTAAAATTAGTTATTTAGTATCAATCTTTAAACCACAATTTTTTTAACACAATTCTAAAAATTCTCTAAGGCTAATTTATCAGATGGACGCCTGTAATCACGGCGAGCAAGTTAATTTTTGTTAGAAGCCCTTTGAAGATGGTACAACCATCCCTAGCATAATGACGGAACTGTTAACAGACAAGTGAACTTTTTAGGTACATGATTTTGCGTAAGACACCAATAAATGTAAACCACAAGACCGTTAGGTGTATACCTTTGCATAATATGTATGCTACTTATAGCTGAAATATGTCATCATATATATGGGAACGAACTAAATTTGTGACCGTTTATCCCTAAATAATAAGTATAGTTCAATAAGCTAGCTGTAACTTATTAATAAAAGAAGTGTCAACTTAATAATAGGCATGTTGCTCAAAGGTTTGCAACATGTTTATAAAGAGGATTTTAACATGTTTCCCCAGAAAAAAAAAGTATGATTATAATATTGATAAGCATATATTTATACAAACGTAAATGAACGTTATAAACCCACACATGCTTCGCGAGATAGAAAATAATATAAGGAATATACGTACAACGTATGTTACATAGTTCTAATACAATAGATTTTTAAGATCATTTTTTTTTCTTTCTATTTTTTTTACAAATAAACCTAGACTACCGTAGGCTTGTACGGAAGAGGAACTATATGCATAGAGGAAAATACGAGTATCAAAGAGAAAATAGTTTACGCACTTTATTCCACCCTTACGCTCAGCAAATCGTCAAACGAGAGATACTTATGCTTACACCTGGACGCCAGACAGAGCAGCTACTTTTAGGTTTTGTATGGTCATCGGCGAGTGATCCTTCGGACTACAGACTTGTTATTGGTAAGGGAGCAAAACGCTTACTTACGATTTTCTTCGTCAAATTTAGAAGAAGGTCAAATATTTCCCTCATTCTAACATTCACTTTAAATTTTTCGTCGTCTATAACACATATGATCGAAAGTGCGTAAAAATAATCCACCGATTCTCGGCGCTTAGCCAGAATCGCTCTTTGAATTTACGTCGACAACGGTAGCGCTCCCACATAATCCACATAATTAAATCGTCGCTATCCATTTCCTTTTGTCGCTCAAATGTTTTCTTACAAACTTATTAAAGATTGTGAATTAATCATAAATATTATATTATTAACAATAGTGCTAACTTGCTAAGAATAATTGAAACATTCACAAGCGTTTAAATAAGCAAAAGCTAATCTTATGATTTAGCTTTAATAACGCACGCAAGCTTTATGTTCTATAGAGATCAACAAACAACGCCTAACGCAATCATTGCGTTCAGCCATTAAGCGTGTGAATTCGTTTAATATATAATACATCAAATCTTGCTGTGTTTAGAAAAAACCGACTTCTCGGATCTTATAACCTTAAGGAATAAATATCAATGGTAGCGTGTATGCGAAATTACGCTGTAAGTAGAAGGTGGCTTTGAAAGGTTTATACTATTCAAAATATTTACGAAAAATAAGTGTAAATTAATTAATCCATCCTAAGAGCTTCTAAAAGTTCGTAAATGTCAAAAGGAAAATGACCCATCACATTTCTTATTCTATATGAGAATTGTAAATTGCTTCCAGTTGGTTTGCAGAGTTTTTCAAAACGTCCCATAACAATAGTGACGTATTTATTATATATTCATGCATACTCGACTACCATGCCCCCACCAAACCACTTACATTTAAATTTAATGAAAGTCTCAAAGAAGGCGAATTTCCAGCTTTTTGGAAAGATAGTTATGCCATTTCTCTTTAAAAACAAGGGCCCCGAGACGTAGTTTATAGTTGGTGTTATTTGGCGCTGATTAAAAAATTTGTTGCAAAAAAAAGTATTTCGTCAATTAATAAGGTTATTCTGTTCAACATGAGTATGTTAGAGGTCATTCCACCAATTGCCTTGAGTTGATTTGCACTGACATGATAATCGGAAGCAGAATAGAAGTTCTCTACATGGACTTATCGAAAGCTTTTGATAGCATTGATCACTCTTTCCTACCCTATAAATTACGTAAAATCGTATTTCCTAGCAATGCAGTGGAATAGCTTCACTCGTATCTAAAGGATCGAAAACATTTTGTACTGCATAGTACAGCAATATCACGCAGAATCCAGGTTCAAGACGGTCATCTGGGTTCAATGTTTTTCAGTTTCTCTACGAACGATTTACCTTTATTACGATGTATGTGCATAAATGTTCGCTCATTTTAACATTCCTAAAAACTTTATCCTCCGCTAATTCAACTGAAAACGTTGAACTCGTCCAGTTGGACTGAAACCTATTGAACGGCATGTCACTGAATGCAAACAAATGTAGAAAGCTCTCATATACTTGGTGTAACGAATTGCTTCCCTATATATCGTTGATAACTACGAGTTGGGCAAGGTGCACATTTTAATGAAGTCGGTAATTTACTGGATCTGAAGTTGCGATTTCTCCTACATATTAATGCTATTGTTAATAAAGTCAATATTAGATTTTGTGAAACGGTCGGCTAAAAAAATTTGACAATTTATATGATCTCTCACTCGTCAAACCTCCACTAGAGTATTCGATCATTATATGATAATAAACTCAGATGTCGTCATATTACAGTAAAAAAACAATTTTCCTTACTTGCTCCTTACGAATTGGGTTGGAACATCTTGTAAAAAACGCTCATTTATGTGCCTACACCGGTTTTCCTTTCTTAGAATTTTTAATATTTTGAGCATTGGTCCTCGGCTTTTTTCTAAAATCCGGTGAATGTTTCCAAAATATCACATTTCCTGTTAAAGGAGTAAATAAATAATTTTCTGGAAAAGTCATCCACAAATGTGGCTACGCAAAGCGAAGCGGAATATGAGTTAATATCAAATGGCCAGATAACACCAAAATGCGTACGTTCTAATAAAAACTGTACTATATAATGAATTCCAAAGAAGAGTTTCTTCTTCGCTTAAATTTTTATTTTCTGTGACATAAACCAATTTCTTTTCTAGCAACAAAAACTTTATTTTCTTCTATTTGTGCTCCATCGTATATACAGCATAAGTAGTTGTAAACCGTAGGAGAAGTACCAAGTGTACCATTTTTATTCAGAGTGCGGCATGTTTTTCCTATAAACAATTACTTTTTTACCATCTTCAATCATTTCTCTAATAGAAGGAACACACAAATTAGATACGTACTCAATCTTTTTTAACGTTACCCCTTATAATTCTTCCGTTTCATGTTCACCACCTGCTTGAGTAATCCTGCTTGACGCCAATATCTTCATAAGCACTCTTGAGGGCACTACGTGCCAGGCTTTTTTGCTGTTGAGGTTGCTACAAAGTGCCCATAATTGCGGACATCCGCCATGAGGGTGATTTCAACAGAAGCATCGTCGTTCAGGATAGCATCGCCGTTATCAACTATACCCGTTGTTAGAATTTTACAGCAACTCTTGATAACCAGATAAGATTTTGGCTGTCTCTTCCATAAATCCAAACCTTCGCAATATTTGCGTCGCGCGAAACAAAAATTTTTTTTTTTTACCGAATCTAAAATGTGAGCGACATGCGGCCCATTACCTGTTCGCTTAAATTCGTTTATTACTCTCACTTCTACTCTAACAATGTAAACGATTAGTTCCTACTGCAAAGCTATTCATTCGTTATAAACATTTATTGTAGATATTGGTTCTTGTCAGTTTTATTTAAAAATGCTTTCGTTTAGATGAATGGTTCTAGCTTTTTGTAAAAATTCATCTCTGATAAACCAATTTGCATCCACTTCTCAATATAAATCTTGACACACTTCACAAATAACACGCATCATTTTGCAAAATAAAGTGTTTAACAAATTGTGGGATACTGGAGCAAGCTAGTGATTTACCGGAATTAAAAATGAAGAACTCCACTGGAGTTGCTTTTCCTCTATCCTCTGTGAATATGTAGTATCTACTGAAGTCTGAAGAGAAGTTATTAAAGTAAACATTAAAAAAAAATCCTGATTAATATTGTGATAAGTGAAATAGCTATTAGACGTTTACCAGTTAAATCGTTCATTTTCCTAACATTTTGAATAATAAATTATCATTGGACCTGGAGAACTCTCTATTTCAATGGAAATGAAAAATTTTTCTATATTGTGCTTATGCTAAATAAGAATACTGTATTTCACTTTTTTTTAATTGAAATAATATCTCTACTAAAAATTGTTCAGAAAATCTTAGATTCTATATTGACCGAAGACTAACCGAAAATTCAATTAAAGCAAAATGACGGCAACCTGATTTAAAAACCAGAAAACAAGAAGACTATTAGCAACATCTCCGGAAATCTGAAAAATATTTAAGGAATAAATACAAAAGTATTCTCTATCCTCCTGAGTAAAGTTGAAAAGGCATTGCATAATGCGTCGTTTAGAATTGCATTCATTTTTGTTTCTTATTTTAATGAGTCTTCTGAGTTTGTACAGTTCCCTTTTATTTATTCAGACATCATATTTGCATCATTATATTGCTCTCTCCGTTACTTCCCCCACCTATTTATACCATTTAAATATGTGCTTTTAAAATAGGTTGAAAATTAAATATGTAATAATACTTCCTCCTTCTTTTTATAATACTTCTCGACCCCAATTTGTTAACTGTCATTTTCTGGCAACCTCAACCTGCTCGATAGTGTCCCATATATAAAAACTTGAATGTTTGCGATGACGTCTATGCTACATTTCCCAAGTTGTTTCTGCAACTAACTTTATCACGCTGTTAACAGTATTCTTACCAGATCTACATTGTCCGCAAAATTGTTAAAATTTACCCAAGACTCAAGTTAATGGCGTGTAACGCTGTTGTCATTTTACAGCCGAAATGTATGTGAGCTCTATGAACATTATATTAAGAGGTCACCTTCTTGCAATGACACACAATCTATCGAGTGGTATTCTGCAAAATTTACTTCTTATTTATTGTTGTTGATTCCTAAAACGTTCTGATGTTTTTCTATTTTGCCAACTTAATTTTTTTTCATCTTCTAACAGGTTAAAAAAGCGGGCCACATAATAAAAAGCTTCTGTATAGTGAAGATTTGGTACTTAAAACGAGATTTTCTTTTTTACGCATGATGCCTCGTCAAAGGCAAGGGCTAGGGAACCGCAACGTTAATTGGAGGTATCCCAGTAAAATAATAAAAGGAACTTTCAATTAAAAAAAAGGAGTCCACTATTCTTGTACTATAACATTTGAATTAATTTATTTTTAGTCGCAGCTTATATGTAATTCTTATAAAGAAAAGAATAACAATAACAAAAAAATGAAATCATTAGAGAACGCCAATACTACGGTTTTTAGCGCATGGAGGTAATCGAAAAAAATAAACGCGGAAAAAAAATGTAAACCAGCACAATTATTGACTGTTATTTTTTTACAGTGACCTAGATATAATAATAAAATGTTACGAAATTATGCTGTTAAGTCTGTTTAAAAGTAGTTTGGAATGGTTATGCATATTACACCTTTACCCCAAAAAAATAAAAACATTTTTTTTCATTTATTGATTCTAAATTTCAATTATAAAATTAAGATTATTTATATTAATTGCTTTATATGGACCAGCGTATGGTGGTTCATCTCTGTTTTTTGCATGGTTTTTAGTAGTATTGAATTCCCTATTTCTAATTTTATACAATTTTTGTTAACTGTGGATTGTATTTGTCTGTTAGATTTAGATTGTGCTAATAAGTTTTTAGCTCTCCGTAACGCAAACTTCAATTTTATTTATTTATTTAATTTTACCTACTTATACATGAAATTCAACTAAACAAAATTAATAGTCGAATTCGAGTACACCTTGACAGTAAATCTTATACTAATTGTTTTAAAAACTAGTATGCAATATAAAGGAAGATATGAACAAAGAAGGATAATGAAAACAAAGTGACTTAAAAATAATAAAAAAATAATGTATAAATAAATAAAAAGGAAAACAAACAGAGAAAGTAAAAAACAAAAAAAGCATGTACACAGCTAGCGCAGACGCATATCCGCAATAAGAACAGATCTAGATTGCAAGTGACATTGAAGGTTATCTCACCAAGTAATGCAGGCAAGTCAATAGTACTTACTTTAAACATTACATTTATTACTTTAATTAAGAAGGAAACGCCAAGAACAAATCTACGTTTCGCAAGTGACGGTAAGGGTAACAGAAGCAACCTATTTTCGTAGGGAGAGAAGCAATCGGGTCCCAACCCAAATTCCTAAGGGCAAACAGCAAGAAGTGCTTTTGAACAGATTCTATTGAATCTACATAGCACCTATAGGACGGAGACCACGTAAGAGAGGCATTCTCGGGGTCTAACCAAACACCTGTACAGCCTTTTCGTAATGTAGGGATCATCAAGGTCTTTAGACCAACTCTCTATAAAAGCAACCGCGCACCTAGATTTGCTTAACAAGAGCTCAATATGAAAGTTAAAACGTGAATCAATGAAATACTATGTAATGAATGACTTCGTTCTTGAGAAAGAAAGCTTCTTACATTTTTTTTATTTAGTTACATAAGAATCAAAGAGCATCATGCAACCAAATTATTCAAGTCAATTTGAAGCTCATGTGACTGCGATTATACGGAAAGAGAAGGAAACAGTGTGACATCATAAGCACACGTTAAGAAATGGCTGGATTTAATCACCGATGGGAGATCATTAATGTATAAATTGTATAAAATGGGTCCTAAGTTCCTGCCTTTGGGTACGCCAGACGCCACGTGAATTCATCCGAGGCGATGAAGTTAAACAAAACTCTGAAGGATCTATTGTGCCGATAAGAGTTTGTTCATTTCACTAAATAGAAAGGGAAGCCAGACGCTTGGAGTTTAAAGATATGTAAGTTAGGGTTAACCACATCAAACGCTTTGCTAGAATGGGTGTACATTACATCAGTGCAAGAGCCACTAGAAAAAGCCTTGAAAACGTGACAAGTAAACTCTAACAAATTGCTGACCGTAGATCGCCCTTTCCGAGAGCCATGCTGGTGTGGAGAAATATACGAATTAATGACAAAGGCCAAATGCTGAGTCGTTACTCGCTCAAACAGCATAGGCGAGACGCTCAACTTTACTATGCCTCTGTAGTTCTCAACAAGGTGTCTACTTCCAGGAAGAAGTAGTAGGGCAGGGTAGGAATAAGGAAACTATTAGTATGGTAGGAATACGGAAACTATTCTTCCAACACAAAGGGAAAAGATTTAAATTCAACGACTGGTTAAAAATCTTTGCGACAGCACCACAAAGCTCAAAAGCGCAAGTTTTAAGTGCACATGACGAAATTCCATCAGGTCCAGTACGGCAAAACGCCATTTTCAGAAATAACCAAATTAGGAATTGAAACCAAACTAGTTATCGGATATGGATAGTAGGTGATAAGTCGAAAAGTTTTGACGGAGGTATTCAGCAAAGAGAATTTCAATATCATCCGAGGACCCACTGCCATTAAAACAAACATGCGAGGGATTTATGGATATTTTTCTTTTTGAGTAAACAAATTCAAAAAAGTATTTAGGATTAGCGAACAGACAACAACAGGATTTTATAAACTGAAGGTATCTGCAATAATGTTGGTGGCTGAGAGAGTTAAATCTATGCCTTGCCACCGAGTAAGCGAAATAGTCAGAAGCAGAGCCACTTTTCGAATATTTTTCGAACAGCGTGTTTTTTCTAGTCTCGTAATATTTAATTGTCTTATTAAACCACGGGGGACACCTGCTTCGAGGTCAGCACTGCTTGATCGGAACGGATGCAGAAATAGCTAGATTTAATATATTGTAGAACCATGACAATAAGCTTTACTTCCGGTTGAGAAATCAAGCCTTATATGTGAAAGATGATATTTTAGCAATAAAATGTTGATTTTATGGAAATCAGAATATTTACTAGAAAAAGTTGGATTTGGAGCATTAAAACAGTTCAACGAACCATCATTATTTTAATGAAAGAAAATATAAGGATGATAAAGATCCTCAGATAAACTAAAAGGTAGACAATGATTTACACTAATCTCAGGGAAATTGGCTAAGCAAAGTTCAAGCAGTCTATCATTACAATTAGGGGTACGATTGTATTGAACTAAATTATGATCAAATAATTCGTTAAAGAACACAACAGCTCTGTCAGATGTTGAAGTAGGAATCACAGCCAGAATTATCGATGTAACACCAAGTGACTTGAGGCAAATTGATGTCACCTAATGCTATTACTATATCGATGGATTTAAATTGCTTGGCTACTTCACAAATGAGAGTAGCCTCTTTTTTTTATATGGAGATATCAGAATTTGAGGGAATATAGGAACAGTAGGGTTCAGGGCTGGGGAGTTTTGAGCTGCGGAGAATATAGAAGGGCTAACCACATTTGCATGAGCAGCTTGCGCGACACGCCCAGTTTGCACACTTTATTCTTGAATTCAGCGCCCCTATCCAATCTCAATGTTCGGAAAAGTCCACGTTTAAAGATAAGTTCCTCTACTAATATTTTTGCTATCGATTTATTTCCTTAGTCTTTAGAGGGTATGCTATTATATATTTTCCAAGGTTACATTGCATAGTGAATATATATCTATATTGATCTCTTCCTACAATGTCAACTGATATTAATTCGAAACTTGCTATTTCTAATGGTCCTTTGGTATGTTTAACGATTTTATTCCTTTGCAAATATCACAAATATCGTATTTTTCTAGATATAATTGTGCTTTAGTTTTGCTAAGATTTTTATTATACCAAGATGACCTGATTGTGGTGATTCATAGTATAGTTTTATTAATTTATTTTTGGTTATGTGGCCATTGATTATTTTGGGCTTTTTATAGATTCTGATTAATTTATCGTGGTCCTTTATTTTGTTACGTTCCTATTTAAGTTTTTGTATGTTACATATTTGAATAGTTTACCATCATTGGCTAGTACATATTTTTTACATTTTACTTTTCTAAGCTTAAAAAGGTAACTTCTCCAGAAAGATACCTATGTATCAAGAATTTTCGCAACTTGTCAAACTACTAAGATTATTATTATTTATAACAGTACTTTTACTTTTTTTAAAATGAATTCAAAAGTGATTTCTTTCTGTCATTTATCGACGACACTTCCACATGTGAGCATGATTAACCTTCTTATGATAAGTAGTATTTGTATATTCCTTCGTTCGTTTAGATGTGTTGCGTGTAATTATTAAGTTTTTTTTGGATTATTATCTTATTATTAAGGAATCATGATTTTTAATATGTCCGAGTTTAATTTCATGCGAAATAAAGCATCAGTGTTAGCATTGTTTTTGTAAACAATATCAAAATCATAATCAGTCAATTCTCGAGAGAGAGAGACTCCTGTGTATGAAGAGTCCAATTAGTGGCCTGCGATCTGTAATAACCGTGAATTTTTTTCCATAAAGATATGGTCAGAAGAAGCAAGATATAGCAACCAATTCCTTCCCAATTATTCGTTTATTCTTTTCATGTACGTTTAGCGATCGATCCGCTTACATTGAATGTAGGTAAGCCATTGCCTATTTCTCCTAGAGAAAGGATAGCACCTCTGTGACACTTGTCTTACCAGATGAACTTGGCATTCTTCTTTAATAATGATTTTAAGGGGGTAGGAACTTCAGCAAAACTTTCTATGAAACCGCTTTAATAATTGCAGAAAGCTATAAAGCACTTAACCTCACCTCTGTTCTTGGGGATAGGATAGTGTTTGATGACTTTAAATTTTAATGGTCCCGGTTTTACTCGTTCAGGTGTTATCACTTGCGCAAAATATGTGACTTCCTTACGTAGGAAATTACACTTTTTCAAACACTTTAGTAAGGTTGTTATCATGATGGCATGAATTACTGCCATATACTAATGTGATGGCTACGTATAAAAAATCTTCTGTTTTTCATGCTATATAATACATGAGTTGGGCGCTATCAGCCCATAACTTGTTCGAAATGCTTTGAACGGATTTGATTCATCCTCTTGTTTTATTCGATGGAAAGAGTTTGTCATGCGTAGGGTGCTGAAATTATTGTGCTTTGCCAAACCTGTCTAGTATAATTCCTATTGATTTTAACGGAAATATAATTCATTTAGTTTCCTATAGTCAGCAACTAATCTTCATTGTTTAATATTTTACATTTTGGAGACTAGAAGCGAGGAGCTATAAGAGCTGTCAGATGACTCCATAATCCTGTTTGTACCAATTTATTGACTAGACTATTAATTCCATTACTTTGGGAATGTGATAGTCTGTAACTACTTCGTGTGTACTAGTGTTTTGTCACGTACACCTATATGTTTTCTATAAAAAGTATTTGCTCTTTGTTCGTGTTTTAAGTGAAATATTGTTTGGTGCCCCTGTAAAATTTTGATAAGTTCTAATTTGTCAGTACTGTTTACTATGTCGAAGTTTATAGTATTTAAGAGTTTTTTGAAACGTTCTTTTAAGTTTTTGCATTAGTAGGGATTATGTAGTAATTTTCAAACGATGGGGTTTCAACTTTTAGCTCCTTAATTGAAATTGGGTAGCTGCCTGTGTCGACTAATTTAATGTGTTTATTTCCTTTTGCTGGTACTCTGGTGTTCGCTACGTACAGACTAGTAGTTATTTGTGTGTTACGGACAACGATATCTTGTGGTATGTTTATTCTGCATGGTATGATAATTTCTAATCTTTCGGGTATATGAATATGCGTACGGTGTTTTCTATTATGGGGAGAGTACTTATTATTTGTTGTATTGATAATGGGGGTGTATGTGTAATAATCAAGATTGCAATCGAATTTTTTAAGAAAGTCAGGTCCGCCGGTGGCCATCGGAGTATCTTATGGTATCATTTAGAATTTATGTTGTAGCATGTCATCTCTTAATTTAAGGCTTATAATTGTGGAGCCAAGATAGTAAATATGTTGCTTCGTGATGCTCATTAATTTGCTGTGAGTTGTTCTGTTTTCGGCATACCAGTTTAATTTATCTTCCTTGCATAAATTAATATCTGCACCTGCGGCAACTAAAAAGGTAGAGGACTTTGGACAGTTAGCTATTTTGAGTGTTACATTGTTTTTTAGTTCCTCGCATATTGATCGTATTGCTGCGAAACTCGCTTTTCTTGGATACGATTCGTATCACTAGATAGTGGATATACTTTTTAGGAGAAGTACACGTGCACGTTTTCACTACAAGACTCTTTGCAATCAATTTGTTTAAGGATAGGACTATTTACATTTTTACTTCGATAATACTCCCGAATTGTCAACTCTAATATTCTTTTTTGGCTCAAATGTTCTTGTACGACTGACTCTGCCTTCCACTACTAGTCTATTTATATAAATGTGCACTTGGGTTTTCCCTCTCTAGGGAATTTATTATATTGGAAAATCAATTAATTGGAATGAACTAGATTTGGGGTTTCTATAGAAGTATGTTAGCGGTTGATTTCCCCCAAGTTGTTTCGAGATTCGATGATTTCTTCCGGGTATAATACGTTTCTTTGGTTTTACACCATGTAAGTGTTTCTCTGTATAGTTTTGATTTGTACGAGAATTGATGTGATATGCTTGGTTGCTACTGCTGCCTCTTGCATAGTCATAATTAGGGTATTTTTAGAAATTGGCAAATTTGTGTGATGGGTTGGAACGATTACTGTTGATGTTGTTCTTGGTATAATTCTGGTGGTGGTTCGAGTCATCTACAAAACTATTGTAGTTTCTTCGGTTGTTCGGTTCGCATTTTCTTTGACTTTAGTTGGTCGCAAAACATTAAATAGTTTTTTTTTGTTGTGCGTAGCTGCTGTTGAAATTAGTAGATGTTCTTTTCGCATTGGTTTTCAAAAAAATAATTAATCCCTGCTGATGACTGCAAGGTTTTTTCTTTCTCTAACGCAACATTAATGGCTTCGAAGAGTGCAGAAGATTGTGCAGCGAGTTTAATGGGTTTTAGTTCATTCCGTAGACCTTGCTTAAAAATGGACAGAGCATACAGATTTTTGACCGTGGTTCCGTTTTCCTAGAGCTGGGTAAGTTTCTGCTTTGTGTTGAATTCAATTCGGTAAGTGCGTTTAAGATTTCGTCGCGGCAGGTTGCGTTAGGCAGGTTTCCGAGATTGCTTGTAAGTGTTATTTGTATTTGATTGCTTTTTTATTCTTCTTTGAGGATGTTAAGAACGATTTCTGCAATACTTGAAAATTGTTCCAATTCTCTATGATTTCCTTTAAGTTCAAGTGTTACTTTGGTGGCAAGTTCTATATTGAAGTCTGCTATTTTATATAGATTTGTTGGCTCTTGTTTTAAATGAGTGTGTAGTGTTTGGTAAATTTTTTTGAAAGTTTTGGGTGTGTTCCACGTTATCTGTATCTTTAGTGTTCGGATCAGAACATTTGGTATGTAAAGAGCTTAAGTAACTTGAAGGGCGAGTTTTATGCCTTTTTTTGATCCTTTCTTTTGTAGATAGCATAAATTTAATTTATCTCAGCTAATAATTGTTCGATAAAAAAATAATGGTGAGAAGTACATGCATGAAAATTGTATTTATATGCGTTTGTTATTGGTGTTTTTCTTAGTTACTGTAACTCCTTCTTTGGTTTATTTGTTTTCCATTGTTTATTTTGTTTAAGTTTTCTTAATTCAGCTTCGAAAGTCAGTTTTCGGAATCCTTAGGCAATGGTTATAAGCCTGTGGATTTCCCTAATCTTTTTGACGTGTTCAATTGGTTGAAGGGTGTTTAAAGTTTTGTTTTGATATCTTCTCCTACATTCTTCTATAGGGATAGGTCTGGGCCAGAAATAGGTGTTGGGATGTATAGTGGTCGTGAAGTAGTTTGGGTTATCGGCGCGCAAACATATGTTCCTACATGTTTTCTCATCAGCTTAGTGAAAAATTTTGTTTTGGCAAAGTAAATGCGTAAAAACTTTGCTTAAAAATTGTAAGTTTTAGGAGTGAGATTTCGCATCAGGCTAATAAATATGTCGAGTAATTATAGTACTCAAAAAGAATCGTTTGGCAGGATCGCCATGTAGAGATTTAATGATTAAGTTGAATTTTTCTTTATTACGTATTATGATATCACCTGCCCCATCAAAGGGCTAGCGAAACGCAACGTTAATTGCGAGTATCCTAGCAGAACAACAAAATGATTTTTCAATTAAAATAAAATGAATACATTATTCTTGTACCGTAATGGTTGAATTAATGCCCCTATCTTTATTTTTAGTTGCGGCTTATACATAAATTTTATAACAATAACAAAAAACAAAATTATGGGAAAATGCCAAATTTGCGTATTTCAGTGCATAAAGGCAATCGAAAAAAGTAAACGCGGAAGGAAAATGTAAGTCAGCATAATTAGTGACCGTTATTTTGTATTTGTAAATTTTTCGTTTTTTATACTGATAATGTAACTTGCGAAATTATGCTGATAAGTTTGTTTAAAAATAATTTGGAAAAGTTATGCATATGGCAGTATTTCGCCATGTTATGGTACGTTTTATAATGTAGACGTAATGCCTGCCTTGTAATTTTCTTCACTTAAAAATAATACGAAATTGTAACTTAATTAAAACGAGTAAATAAATGAATACACACCTAAAATCATATTATAAACTCGTCCTTAGTTCTAAACGATAATACTGTCGGGCCAAGATTGTAGGTTTGTTGAGGATAAAATTATGTTAACAGTTATACCAGTATTATATCCTTAATAATAACGAAACTACTAAAATGAGATCTAAGCCACTTTCAAAATAAACATTTTACCATATTTTACTATTGATACTATTGCTCAGCGGACAGACATCAGACAGACAGACAAGCTCATAAAAGATGGGCTTATCTCACACTCTATCCGTGGGGATTAACTTCCTAACTTGAATTTAGTACCAGCGTTCTTTCTAATGTGCGCTTCACACCTACTCTACTGAACTCGTTACGTCATTGGAAATCTATGAAACGGTATTTATTTGTTTACTCTTTATATATTTTTGTAAACATATAATTTGTGCTAATCCTATTCTCTGTTTATTTCTAGACGACTAATTTTTTTTTTATGGAAATATATCCTAACACTCATCTCGCTTTTCATAATCCTCTTTATTTAATTTCCACAATATGTGTTGGCTTGTTTTTTGGCTCCAATGTGGTTGTAATGACCCCAACTCGATTAACTATAACTAGCACCACCCCATCAACCTTATTATTATCTCTTTAGTGTTATGCTTACCTTATGAGCTTCTTCCAAGTCTAACTGCCACTTCTGAGTTAATTTTCTTGTACATTCGGATTCGAGTCGCGTGTTACTCCGGTTTGCATACAGAGGGTTTTATCCCGTTTGGCTCCTATTACTACGCTAGTTTTCCCTTATCTTTCTTTTTCTCACGTTATTTTAGGATAATCCAACAAATTATGTGTGTCTACTTTAATTAAATGAAGGTATATTATCTGCCTAAAAATATGTTATTTCTAATATAAATATTGTGGGCGTAACGACATGGTGGACTAATTTTTTCTTAGCACTACTACCGACAGGGATATCAAATAGAAGGACTTGGAGAGTCGAAGGCGACAAGCTAAAAATGTTAGTTCCAAATTAATGTTTTTATCAATACCGTCGAAAGGGATGAAGGCATAAGAAAACCTTGGAAAGTAGAGTCCAACAAACTAAGTGTGCTAGCTCTAAATTGTGCAAAAGTCACAACGTGCTGGAATAATTTTTTATTAACACACCAATGAATGTGGGTATCACATAAAAAGACTTGGTGATTGGGAATGCGATAAGCTAAGCGTGTTAGTTCTAAGTTAATTAAAGTTGATGTTTAATACATAAAATCTTGAGGAGTTTGCAAACGACCGATTTCTTGGATATGTCTTAAGCGCCCCAAGCTTTTATGTGTAGTCGTTACGAAAGTGACTGAAATGTACTTTAATTATGATGCCTCAGCTGAATATAACTTTCTTACTTGTTTCTTTTTTCTATTTTTATATCAACAACCTTGCGTACATTCACTTATGTTTCGTTAGTGCTTGATTCGGTAGTGGTTTCCCATGCCGTATTAATAAACATGTTTGTGTGTTTTTTATTAATGTCTTTGATTTGTTTTGAAAATGTATGTTTCTTCTGGGTTTAGAAAACCATTTTCTAGCCTGATTAACGGTAGCTTTTGGAACGGAATCCAGTCGAAATTAAGTGAATTAAAAAGTGGTTGAATATGGTATCGATTTCTAACGTCTTCAGTAACCTTTTAAATTCGAAATTTTGGACGTTCTTATCTTAGAAGCATTCAAACAATTCTTGCTTCTTTTTTTTGCCTAACTAACTTTATGAACACACTGTCCTACGGGTTATTTTCTTGGATTCTGTCCCCAACATTCAACCAGAAAACTTGGCGTCTTTAACTTCCACTCCCTAATCACAATCCTATTACCTATCTTTCGCAGCCCGCTATCAGTCAAGTCCTGATATTCGGATTGACAATTTTCTATCGAGTCTGAATTCCTCAATTTGGAATTGCATAAAAATGTATTTCTTTCCTAAGCGGTCCCTAATACATTTCAAGTCATTAAACCATAGTCGTTGCTCGGGGGCCAATTGTGAGATCATAAAATGAAAAAAAAACAGATTTGTTGATATCATTTTACCTTATTACTATTGCTAACTATGCTAGGGTAACACTCAGTGAGCAAACCGCGGTCGTTACGAGGAAATTTGTTTATTGAAACCATAGTTTATGCTCCTAGGTTAATCCGGATTAGATTTGTCTCCCCAAATCTTTTCGTACACCACCATATAATAATTCTCACTACTGTTAATATCGATTTCGGCTTATTATTAATTCGTGTTCCATTAAATTACTAAACTCACAAAGATCGGCTTTGCTAACCGATTATCCGATCTTATTCCAAATCATTCTTAGATTTTAGAATGACATAAAATATTTCAATAACAGTGGTAAATAAGTTAACATCCTTCAATTTTTTGCCGATTTCTCATGGAAAAAATACATCGTGTTGCTCCACAGCAAACTGCAGTTAGAATAAGCCAGAGTTAAAAATAACAAAATTCTCTGTGTCTCATATAGATTGGCCGGACTTTTGCGGCCGTCGACAATGACTATGAGTTAAAGAACATTGAAAAACTTCAATGTTTACGGCCTAGTCTAAAGATGGCTGCTTTGAATTCATGTTTGCAACTCAGTTGAAAGCCAGTTGTGCCGATATCATTGATTCCTTAAAAGAATGATTTCATAATACATTTTTAGACGCGCATTAAGAGTAAAGGTTTGGAGGAAAGCATTTTGTAAGGTTAAGTCTGTTTGGTGGGACTTACGGCTTTTATGTGGCTGCTATAATCTAACCGCACAAACGATCGATTCTCAATCGCTTCAAATCTTCATGCTCAATCACAAGCTAAGTGGAAAGGGTCTTTGCCGATTGACAAGTGTCTATTGTGACCTTCCATGAAATCGGATTTGAATAACAGGGCCGCGTCCTGGAAAATATGGAAAATTGGATAAGTAAACTGCGTAATCATTCATTAAACAAAACAGGAAAGTTCACGAGAACGATTTTTCTTCATTGACAGCTATCATCGTGTCAATTGTAAAAGATCTAGCCTAATGTCACCTCTAACATGGTGGCTATAACATACCGAAAAACGTGTGATTATGCAAACCAGGCTTTAAATGGTGCTGATTTATTGCTCGCATTAGCATGTGTTGGCGAAATTGGCTTAGCTACGAAACTGTACCAATCGTCCATTTCATGATTATTAGCTATAAGCGTCGAAATTATTGAGCATAAAAAACACGATTTGACTAAATTAATCTGTGATGAATCTCGTCCTGCGACGAATGAAGAGCAATACTTTGAAAAAACAATTCGCCTTGAAAGCGATATGAAGAGATTTTTGTAAACATGATCTCCAGCAGTTCAACTGTTTAAAAGAAAAATAAAATACCGTCAAGCCGAATGCAGTTCGTTTGGTAAAATGCACCATATTCTTGGGTATGTGAATAAATTTGTAATTTTGAAATTTGCAAAAACAAGGCAAATTCATTGAGCCGCACAGTGCAGCATTCTCAACAGAGTGTAAGAACAACAGCGCACCCACTGGTCAGCATCATTGATTAGCAGTATTTATCGATTTAACAAACGTAATTTGTGGTGACATACGTAAGAATTCAACTTTCAATTTCGATACTCGCTATCCACTCATACAGTCAACATTTCGTTCTGTTATTAATGCGCCACTCACGCATGCACGTTTTTTCATGTAAGTCCAGTGTGCCTTATTACTGCAACTTGCCAGCAATGATGGTCTATCGGCGAGCGAAAAACAGTCATTTAAATAAATGGCTGAAATATGCAATGTGCAGTAGCGAACTTGGTTGTACCATCCATTGATTGTGATTCTGGATGAAATCGAAGGCCCTTTCAAAGGGTGGATGGGTTGATTTTCGCAACACTGTTGCTCATCGCAGCCATAGGTTGTGTCTGTCCCGGCAACTACATTGTTAATGTTAAGTTTTTTTAATTAAAGTAAGTTTTAAGTTAATTACAGTCTTTTTCTCGCTTATTTTATACATACGCAAACTTAGTTGTTCATCGTCCGTTAATAAAGTAATGCAGTCTTTTGCTATGGCTCATTAATTGATTACGTTGTATTTATTTATTTTTCCAATATATATTGACGAGGGTCGAAACTTTTCGTTTCTCTTATTTTTCATTCGTAAAATTAATTATGCAAAGAAGCGTGCATAATTCACAAATGGAAGTCTTAAATCCTGCAGCGATAATAAAAAACCTGCTTCTTGAGAAGTGTCGGAAATCATTGATACATAGGTCACAAACATTTTGCGAGAATATCTATACCATTAAGAAAATTTTGCATTAGAGAGTTTCCTCTTGAAGCACTACCACCGCAACGATGTTCGAAACAAGTAAAATTGAGATGAACTTTGTTTTTTTTCTCAACTAATTGCTCTGTGTGTTGGTAGCTTCTTCGAGTTAGTTAGGTTACAAATCACAACGATTTTGATGTCTATAATAATCGAAATTGGGTAAGGATTAGTGAACTGCGGTTAATTCGCCAATAATATCATATTTAAGACATTTGCGACATTCACACTCGTCAATGTTTAATTAAAATCGATTTATTTAACAACTGACTTCAACGCCAATTTAAACATAATAAGCTTTTGAAACTCATTTGTGGTTTGAAATTAATGGTTTTTTTTTTGTGAATTCATGTTAGATTTCTGAAAATTTTTTTAACTTTATTTTAAATTAAAAATTAATGCTAAATAAAAATATTTGTAAGTGACACAATTTAGTTTAAGAATATTTCAGAACTTTAACTGCAGTTTCATATTTTGTAATTTCTGTATTGCCGCTAGACACCAATTTTCATCAAAGAATATAAAAAATTACCACATTTGCCAAAGTGTTTACATGTATAAATGGCTTCAAGAGATAAATTCATGTGGTTTAAATTTGGTGCCATTCATTTTTATGACAAATCACTATTATGAGCAAAAATTAGCCTTTTAGATCCACATAACAGTTTAATATTTCATGCTTCCAAAAAATATATGTAATTGATCCAAATATGATACACTTAGCTTTATGTCAATTTATTCTAGCGAACCAATATTTATTACAAAATATCAAAAATTGGACCTATTTTCATTACGAAATCTCGAAAATTAAATCCTTTTGCCTTAGAAAGCTTTAGTTTTCGAAGAGACGATTATAGAGCAGGAGATCAAAATATTTTTCCATCCAATGTAATATTTTCATACTAATTTCTTAACTCCAAATTCTGAAATACTAATATTCAGCGAATTTTATCGCGAAATTCTGAAAATGACAAAAGTTTTTCACGTAAGGGCTTTTTATAAGGCGTTATATAAGGAGTCGTCGAAGAGGTGGTTCGCCCCGAACTAAATTCAATTGGGTTAGTCCTTGCGTCAAAACACGTACTAATTCAAATTCAAATAAAACTGGTAGACAGCTACATGAATCGACAAGCTTCGACAATCAATTCAGAAAGTGATTCCAAATATGGCTCTGTTTTAGGCCCGTGTGGGTGTTACTCGCCCTCATAAATGGTGTTGGGTAAATACACAAACATAAGCAGTAATGTTTTAAATATTTTCAAGATACCCATAAGAGATTCTAATGAAAAAATAAGACAAACACCGTAGTATGAATTGTTATAGAAGCACATATCTAGATTACGGTCAAAAATATCAGCTCTTCTTAAGCCCCTACTAAGTCTGAATTGATTCAAGTACGATGTTATGAGCAAGCTCGATTATTATCAATCTGTTTCCATTTATAGAAATTTTGAAAATAATGTCTATATCTATTACGTCTTCCAGGTTCCTGACGTAGTGCGTTCACTATCAGATGAAAGAATATTTTCTTTAAGGCAACAAACGCAAGTGCTTTGGGAACGTTACTTTGGGTCAATTGAAAAAATTATTTTCACTACATTCGAGGTGAGCTATATTTTAAATATCGTAAGCCATCATGCGTAATTTTTTGAAGATTTAAAATTTATCAATTATATCAAACTTAAAAAAAGATAACCTTAACTATCTATAGTTTTAAGTTCTAACCATAAAAATTAAACAAGATAATGCTCTTGCCATTGTAACTTTTAACCTAAGTAGCAACTCACTGAAGCTTTCGCTTGTCAAAGTTTTGCAAGCGTATTGCCGGGAATTTCCACATTCATTGAATTCAAACAAAAATCAGCGTAAAGATGGCAGAAACTCATTCTCGTGGTCATCTTTAGAATATTTTTCTATCTTACGCTAAATAGTCGACCTTATCGCTAAACGCTGCACCTAATTTTGGACCCACACCATTCGATGCACTAGTATCTATTGCCGGCTAATGGCTAACAACCACTCTAACAGCCTAAAACAAGCATATTTTTGAAAATTTTTCGAATACAAACTATTTACTAAAAAAAAAATTATTTCGGGAATGTCAACAAATGACAATAGTGTAACTATTCTCGCGAGGTATCTCTAATTTATCAGCACTCCATACAGTAGCTGGTAAATCTAAAAAATTTAAAACTAAAAAAGAACAAATCACCTAATTCGCGTGTTTGTTGCTTTTGCAAGGCAATGTAAAAATATTGTTTTGTATATGTTTAAATTAACTTACCGGAAATGTCTTATACGTTTTAAAATGAAATGGGTTACATATATTTTTTGCTTTTTAAATATACTGTAATAAAAAAAAGTTATTTCTGTGGTACTGAGTACAGTACGGATGTTGTATATATGAATGATATGGTGTACCGCAGTATTAGCCCTATGCTGCTCGGCTTTTGTGCGCCAAGTCTAGCCGTCTCATTTAATGCCAATGTAGCTCGGCAAGAGACGTTCCCTAACTATAAGCTTTATGCTTCAGGCGGATTTAACGCCTTTAATGAAATAGCGAGTTAAACGCTAAGTTGAATTGATTGATAACAATTGACTTTTTTCGATTCTTACCTGGCTATTTATACAGAAATTATTACACTAAATTATTCTAACGTAAACAGATAGTAATTGTTTTCATTAGGGCGCGTGGCATCGTATTGCATTACGAAATGCAATACCCAGCCAGTTGAAGTACGACAAAATTTTTGTTTTACTTTTTTTTTGTTTACAGAATTATGCAAACTTAGCATAATTTTGTCGCACTTCAAAGTGGATGCATACGACGGTATGCGATCACACTACAATACAATAGTAAACTTTTTACATTACACTGCTTATCCACATATAAATGCTCGTCATCATATGATTTTGGGAAAAATTTTGTGCTAGAGTATTCCGCTTTTGCCGCATCTTGGCCAGGTTCGTATGTTTTACACTCTACGGGCTCCGAATGCATAATTTTGTATCCGAATTTGTATGAAAAAGAAAAATAAGGTTAGTCTTTTTGAAGCCCTTAGAAAAGGCCCGGAATTTCGTAAAAATATTTCTTTAAGTAGCAAAATTTTTCGCACATTTGTAAATCGTGACGAAACAATTCTTTGCAGCAAAATCAATACATTTATTGTCATATATGTAAATTTTCACTATATGTGCAATTTTGAATCACAGACGCACGTTTATAGAAGCACCCATTCGAGACTCTTTAAAGTGTATGTATATGCTGAATGTAAACATTCTCTTGATTGTAAAGGTGTCGATATGGGCTTTAAGATTGACAAACATCCGGACTTTTACGTTGAAAGGGTCCCCGAACACTCTGGTAAACGTTTTCAAAAAGAGCGCAATTTCGACACATACTATTTAGTTGATGTGGACGATTTTTTCCGCCGCGGCGGCGATTGGATCCGATATATAATATATGTGAAAATATGTCCCATTCTACCAGCTGGTAATTGGACAAATGCACATTTGGACTATATTTATTTATTTATTTATTTATTTGTTCCACTTATACAAGAAACTCAACTAAAAGTTTTGACAGTCGAGTTCAATTGACTCTTAAAGTAAATCTTAAATTAATTGATATTAAGACTTAGTATAAGTACAATAAAACAAATAAGAAGGAAAAAAAAGAAAA
>NW_023998567.1:1082156-1108131 GCF_014805625.2 Glossina fuscipes | reverse complement strand
CATACAATTGCAACTCACCAATGGATCCTGAAGAAGTCTTCTCCCCCTATCTGCTGTTGTGGACAAACTCTTACTATAAAGCACATTCTCTGCGACTGCCTAAACTTTTCCTTGGCTAGAAGTATTGCATTTGGAACGATTAACCCTTCGTACATTCTACAATCAACTTCGGAACAGAATATCAATTCAATATTTTACTTTATTAATACTACTAAGCTTATTATCTAATATCCATTTTTTAAAATTAGAGCCGATAGCCTGTGTTGCTAGTGCTCAATGTCTCTTTTTTTAGTCTAAGAATTCAATTCATTAGTCTAAAATTAAAATAATAATAATAATAATAAGAATGAAAAAAAAGAAAAAAGCATGTACACAACCAGCATAGAGTCATACCCACAACCGGTAAAGGACCAAATTGCGATTGAACCCCTAAGCCATCGCAAACATGCATAAGCTTGGCAACCGATAATACTTAACAACAATTCATTTTCGACTCATCGTAACGTTTTAAGGTTAAGAGCTAGTTTAAGTATGACATAGGTAAATTACGCGCATTAAGCAATGAGAATAAGTGGTAGACATCATTTAAGTTCTTGCAAACAACTCTGAGCGGGTTAAACAGCTATTATTTATTTTTACATTGACTAAGCTTTACCAAGGTAAAGCGCCTAGAGAAGCGGTTGGGGACATTAAAGCCTATTTCACCAAGTAATGCAGGCGAGTCAATAGCATCATTTATTACTTTGATTACGAAGAAAACGCCAAGAACAACTCTATCTTTTTCGAGAGACGATAAGGAAGTATAGTACAGTGAATAAAAAGATGCTAGATTTACATTACTAAGCGCCATCTTCCACACTTCGCGGATTTCACGTAAGCGATCCGTTGTTGTCTAAGACGGCAAAGCAGGCATAAATTCCATGATATGTTGATTGCATCATTTAATCGTTGTGAAAAATCGCAATATACTTGATCATTGTAAATGTATCAAGAATTTTAAATAGAATAATTGATTTAATTTTCTTTTCTTCCACAACGATTTTTGCGGTCTAAAATATAGATGGCTAATTTCTCGTTTACCAGTTACACTGCCTCTTCAGTAACGATTTACGTTTAAAAAGTCGCCGAATTATAATAATTTATGTATATAATTCCTTTTTGTTAAAAGAAGTACTATATATGGTTGTCCTCTTTAAAGGCAGAACGTAAACTTAAAAGAACTGTTGGTAATTTAACGTATCAATAATTTATTCATTCCCTGGCTCTCGAGGCGGATTTATGTTGTCTGTGGAAACGTTCAACCATTCTATTTCATTGAGGATGAAAAGGTAAGGATGTTGTTTTGCGAATCCCCAAATGGTTTCAACTCGGAAAATATCTCATACATAAATTGTTTACCTTTGTCGGTGGTAAAAGTAAGCGCCAAAACGCAGAAATGTAACTGTTCAGAAAAATGAAAGTTATTGTGGGTGCAGAAATTTTTCTTAAAGGAAATGCTTCTTGCGATCTAAAGCGACCTAGAATAATATGTGCTTGCATGTATTTTAATCAACGACATCTATTTGCGAAAATGATAAGGTAATGTGACATATTAATGTACATGTAAATTCGACGATCTTTACCTTTCTCTACGCAAAATAATGGTTTTCCATTTAGTATTATGGAGTTATTCAGCGTATACATTGTATATACAGTTAATCATGGAAGGTTCAAAATTGCTTTTCCGACATTCACTACTTTTATGGTTTGAAGAAATCTGTACCCGAAAGTCATAAAACACTTTTAAAAGCTTATGGTGATTCTGCTCCATCATACCCCAACTGTCAGCTTTGCCTTCGGTGGTGTAAAAGTGGAAGACCGAAAAGTTCGAAGACAGTAAATTGCAAGACTTACTGGCCCAGCTCAAACTCTCAAAAAGCGAACAGTTCAGCTACTGATGAACGCACTGTTTCTACACTTTTATATACGACGGAAAAGATCCAAAAGAAGGAAAAATGGCACGAATTGATTGAAAATATCATTGCGAGCCGTTCCATCAGCGTGGTTTCGTTAGTTGCCCCGCAAACGCAAGAGGCAACACTCTGCCACACGTTGGAAGAGTTGGCTAAGGTGCACCGTTGCAGCTAGAATAGTTTCGCTGCACCCAGCGTCCCCATTAGGCATAACGCCTTCCGATTTCGAGTTTCTCAGATCTATGCCACATGGTTTATCTGGCAAGCGGTTTTAAAATCCTAAAGAATTGCGAAAATGGGTCAAGCTGCCAAGCTAATATCGATGTTTTGACGCAGTATTGCCATGTTGCCAGAAAGATGAGAAAAAGTTGTAGAAAATAATGGAAAATAGCTTGGTTTGATTACTATATTACTCCAAGTTTCCTCAATAAATGCTCTTTTCAGGCCAAGAAATGATTGAAATTCCTATAAGCACCTTGTACGAACTTGCTTTTATAGTTAGAGTGGGCCAACAATGTCTAAGTGAATGTTTTTGAAACGACTTGTTGAAATGAGGTCTTACTAGTTGGAGGTTTCGTGTGCCTATTTATTTTAACATTTTAGCATTCAATACGTTGATATGGCCGAAATAAAATTTTCCGCACGAAATTTCTAAGTCGAGGAATAATATTGTTATTAGTTCTAAATTTAATGAGTTTTTTAAAGGTTGATTTATATAATTTTAACCTCGGAGTCTTCTTGTCGTTTCAATATGAGTGTTTCAAGCTGCAAATCAATTCGCTGTGCCAAACTCGTAAGCACATGATAAAGTTAAATATGAAGAGCACCGCCAATAGCAACAGAGGAAGTGCCAACTGTAAGCGAGACAGAGCTTCTGGGTTGAAATTTGATCGGAAAATTTCTTCTTGATATCTTCGCAAAATTTGCGCGTCAAATCGTGCTAAACGAGCATTTTCTGTTCGAGTTTAGTCGCTTAATTTACCGTATTAGGGAAGGGAAGACTAGTTCTGCCAAATCTTGCATATGTCTGTGATAATGGCTCATCATTCCGAGAAACTTTTGCAAATGTTTCACTCTTTGAGAAGGTTCAAATTTTTTATTAGCTCTAAACTTCTCCTCAAATTGTTTAATTTCATTTTCGGATACATTATGACCGTTCGTAAATCGTTTGTAACATTTGTTCGAAGCGATGCGACCTAGCTCTTCCAAAGTAAAGCGGCTACTCTTGACCCACGATTCCGCATTACCGAAAGAAACATTAGCTGTAATGAAGTAATATCTAGTAAAAAAAAAAGCCTTTCACGTACACTATCTAATTACGCCGTCTGTCCTGTCCGTCGTCCTCCTCAGTCCGTCTGTATCTGTCCTATGTCCCCCCTAGGGTCCCCCCCGCGTGCACCCCTTACATCGTACTTCCGCTACAACAGACACATGCGGAGCCTTACCCGCTCATTGTAGTTCACCGGTAACTCATGACTCAAATAAAACAGAAGGTAAATACCTGACTACCATGCTTTATCTCTCCCCAAATATTGACACGGTTCTCCCTGTGTTGGCTGCTGTTGGTACCTGCTATTCGCTGCTACTGAGAAGTCGCGTATTTCTGCCGATGAAAATGAATGACGCTGTCAGAGGCCAATTTTGTTCACTCAAGCTGGCGGCGTTCAGTCGCCCTTGTTGGTCACAAGTAATACCACGGGTACGATCTTAAGAAAAGCAATCTTCAACTCCACTGAAAGACGTTTCATTTATTTCATAGTTAATAGATAAAATGTTTGTATATTTTTGCCTTCACTTTGAAATTTAAATAACAAATTTTATTCCAAGTTACAGTCGTAATTATTATTATTATGATTACTATTTGTTTTTTTTTTTCTTTATGCCTTCAATGCATAACGCACACCCAAAATTATAGGCTAATTTAACAATCTTTAAAAGCATAAAAGTACACATGGGGTTTAAATATTTCTTTTATTGTATTGCAAAAGGAGTCAAAATTAATGCTTGGAACTCTTCACTTCTCAAATTATAACATTCACACTTTTTTTCTCTTTTATCAAATTTGCATAGTATATCAATTCCTGAAAATTTCGCCGAAAGTTTCTCTAACTTAACTCACATATTAATGTTGATGTCTCTTTGTAATAATTCTCTTTCTTTTTAAATATTTCAATATTAACAATTTTCTTCTTTCAAAGCTATTGTAACATGAAGTTCACGTATTCTTTATACAAAATTTCCATAATTTTATATTATTTACATAGTTATATTTTTGTTTCATTTATTTTTACTTTTTTTCTCTTGTTTTCGTACGCATACTGTCATTGATATTTAAACATAATATGTTCCTACACGAACGCGATGCGCTTTGCTTGGTACATTCTACCAACACACTCAAGTCTTCACTTCGTGATTGTTGAAGGCAGTTTTATCGTTTAATAATTAAAAACACACAATATTCTGACTTTGTACCGCTTCCTCTTATTTGTTTGCTTCATGTGGTTTTCTGACTTTGAGCTTTAATTGTCAACGCTGTATTGCAACTTAACAAAACCTGTACAGATGCAATTAAATTTGACGGCAAGATAAGGAGAATTGGTAGATCTATTTATTTATATTTCCTTTTTTTTTCTCTTTAACGATTTGCTTTTGTTAAGAGAAATTTTCAAATACTCTTTCTTTATTCCTCTTTATTTTTTTCTTCTTTGTTCTATGAGCAAGATGGCTATTGTAAAATTTTCTTTTATGTTCCTTATTATTTTTTTCTTTTTCCTTTTTTTTTTTGATATTCGGATTAAAAAAAAATTATTGAATTGATTAACAAAATGCGAGAAGTACACGGCTTTTATTACCATTATCAGATCCAAAATTTGGAGGAATTTTTCTGTTAAATCTCACTCAATATCAAACTAGAACATTTTTTCTTCCTTAAAGTGGAGAATTTTTTTCTTTGGTTCACACTGCATAACAACATACACTTGGTTTTCGCTCGAACATTTTTAGAACAAACGCTTACGAACAGTTCAAACCGCCTTGTGTGGCTTTTTGTCTTTTGATATTCAATTATCAATTCTCTATTGCAATCGGTTTAAAAAACTCATGTCTAGTTTCAATAATTCGTAAGCTTATTATTTGTATCGTTAGGTTTAGAAAAAAAGATTTCAGTAAATTTATCATTTAAATTTTAATTGAAAGATGTGAGTTGACTATTCGATATATTTAACACATCACAATTTTGCTAATTTTATGAATGTATCGTTTCCGCACGTTAAGAATTTCTTTTCTTTGATATTTTTTTCTTCTTAATGGTCATCTTTCCGCCTGAGCTCATATTTAAAAAAAAGGAAAGAACAGCCAGAGCTCAGCCACACAATCAAAGAACAATCGAAAACCAAACGCACTCGTTGACGTTTTCACTTCAACATTCAGAACCAAACTCAACGTAAAACTATCCCCTCGCATGATTTCTTCTCTTTTCCTTTTCTTTTTCTTCTTTATGTTGCTGTATAGCGGCTAGCCGCTACACTTGGAAAAAAGGAAATGTACCGCAAAATCATGCGATTTTTGCATAACGGGATGCCGTTACTGCAGTGTCTTAGGCTGACACTGACCGACTGATACCCTACCCTAAGTCTGTTCGCGGCCGTTACACGTTTTAAGTGTTTAATACCTTCGTGTTTAATCGAATTTGCCATGAGATCATCATTCATATGCACTAAGGCAATGGCGAAGCCATATATTATGTCATTTGTGAAACGTTGAAAAATTTGTGCATAATTGCGAATGCCGATGTTCGAATTCCTTCACATGCCTAAAGAGATCGTAATAGTTGTTTTATGACTGTCATCTTTATCCATAAGAATTTGGTAGTACGCCTTAACTCTCTCTCTTTTCAACGTGGAGAAGACTTTCTTGCTTAAAACAGTGATGTTTAAATCGTGAATGTGTGGGAAGGGATATCTATCCGCAGTTATAATTGTTATAGGTCTGCTGAAATTCCCTTATGCTCGACAATGTTTGAATTCCTTTTTTGCGAACTAAATGGTGATCTATAAAAGGAATTGAAAGATCGGCATATACCAGACTTAATCAAACGTTCCAATTCACTTTTTGCGTTTGTTCTTCTTAATAAGTCTGGTCGTTTAAGTCTCGAAAAAGGTAATTATCCTTTTGTTGCAACTCTATGGACAGTAGAACGTATAATGTGCTTGTTGTAGTCTGGTTTCGAATATAAAGAAGGAAATTCTTCAAGGAGGCTAGTATATCTGTTGTCGACAGAAAATAGCTTCGGTTGTCATAAATTGGAAGTAAAAAATGCAACTTTAACAGAAAAATAAGTGATTAGGTCAATCAAACTTTTATCTTCGACATCGATTAACACACCATATTTTTATAAGAAATCTGCGCCAATCACATGTATGGGTAAGTCGGCCAGTTTAAAATTAAAAGAAAATGTCGACGCAGGCCTAGTTTTTTGGTAAAAGTAGAAGTAGAGAGACCCTTCGGTGCCGTTAGAATAACTTCGGACGAACGTTTATATTCTTTATTAGTACAAAAATTTCTGCCCCGTTACTAAGAAAGTTTAGTTTGTTTTCTTTATCGAATATAAAGAACCAACTATTTGAATGACGTAATAACTCGATTTATGTTTCCATAATAACGCGACTCCTTGACGTTCGACGTTTCATTTTTTTTGACATTAAAAAATTGCACACTTCATCTGGCTTTACTACCAAGACGAAAGTGATATTTACAAGTCCAATTTTGGGGTTTCGCGGAACGTCCGCTTGAACGGAGTCTATTAAAACGTCTTTGCCGAAACATGTTTTGATAAGAATATGTACGTTGCTTAATTTCGCAGATGTCTCCCGAAAGCGTATTACATCTGTCGCAGATATTGGTTATTACTTGATTTTCTGTTGCTTTCTAACATATTTATATGATGACAGTTTGTAGTTTATTGTTGATTACGCCGAGTCCTGTCACCAATAGAAGTAACTTCGGAACCACGACTGGCTTCTCACAATTTTTCAGCTATTTCGAGAAACTCTGAGATCGCGTCAATATTCGACGCTGTTAAGGCTATGTTTCATTTTTTTGGCAATTTATGGAACTATATTTGACTCTTTCAAAATTTTACTAAGTTCGCATTTTTCACTTAAAGAGAACTTTTCAAAGAATTGCTGTTTTAGCGATTGGTAGATGTTATTAAAGGAAGTAACGAATGCATTCGGTGACACGAAAAGCTTTCATTTTTTTATTTCCTTCTCCTAAGAATATAAAAACCTACAGCAACTATTACTTTTACCAAACAAATTTTAAACTTTATTATTCATTAGTTAGAATAAAATAATTTTTATATATTTATATATATTTATTTCGACTTGTGTTCAGTGTAGTGCGTGTTTTCTTTTCGTCTGCGATTGTTCAATTGTTTCGGTATTTTTGTGTATTTAACTCCCGTCTTTTCAGTGTTTTTGCTAAAACTGGTTAACGCGGATATCGCGTACGTGCTTTTGTTTCCTCTATATATAATAAAACAATAAAAGAGAAAACAAAGAAAGGAAAAATAAAAATAAGGAAATTGAAAACAATTGACATTTTCCTTTAGTAGTTCCCAACCTTCTTCCACAGTTCCCAAACCTTTTCAAGTGAGTGGTTATTTCCCAATTTGCTAATTAATAGACAGCCATAAGGCATAATGGCCCCGGGGCCGCCAGATAAAAACTCAAATAGATTTCATCTATTAGCAGAAGTATGCCCCCAAAGAAAAAAAATTTAAAATTCCAACTTTCCGGTGTTGCCAACTAATAGCATCATTCCTGTTAACAAAAAAATTATGTTGTGATTTCTCCAACTGATCCCTCCATAGCCATTTCGCAAATCAGCCCTTTCGTTATTAAAAAAGCACTAGATGGCATTACAACATATATAGACCCTCTATCGATTCTACGCGATGGGAATTTACTTGTCCTCGCTGGGAACCCGAGCGCAACCGACAAGCTTATAAAATCAAAATCATTAGCTAATTTATGTAAAATATACGCTAAACTGCATGACAAACTCAACTCGGTTAAAGGCGTAGTTTATGCCCCATGCTTAAAGCATGTGCCGGAAGATGAAATTGTTCGCGAAATGGGCAGTGAAGGAGTGACTGAAGTCTACAAATTCACCAAATTAAATGATGATGGAAAAACCCGCGCTCCTACAGGAAGAATTATTTTGACTTTTGACCGCTATCGGCTACCGACAACGGTTGATGTAGCGTGGTACAAATGTAAAGTAGAACTCTACATTCCAAATCCCATGAGGTGTAAAAACTGCTAACGCTTGGGTCATACGGCAAAATGATTCACCAGTCCTCCATCCTGTGCTAACTGCTGAAAACTGTACGCGTAGCTTCTGCTTAAATTGTAATGATCAACACTCGGCGTTAGACAAACAATGCCCACGTTTTATACAAATGCGCGAAATTCTAAAAATCAAAACAAAATTACTGTAGCATGGGTGAAGCGCGACGCAAATACCGGTAAATTAAGCCATCTGGATCCCAAAGAATTAGCAAAAGCAATACCTACGCCGTTGTCGCCGCACAAAACGTACCTAATAAACCTTTAATTCCAACTCCTTCCAATGAAAAACCTGTTCTACCATCAACCAAAAATTACATTGCCAAATCAGTTCCATTGCCCGCTAAAGATAATATTGAAAAAATTCAAACAACAACACATATGCCAAAATCTAATAAACTAAATCCCCCAGAACCACCAGTTCTCAACTCTACTCAACAATTTACAAGCTGTAACAAATCCAACCTTCTATCTCTCAATCAACCATCAATATCAAATTATTCACGTGTGCCAACTTCAAATTTACGCAAACACCTAAGTACAGATTGTTCTGCTGCTAAGAACAAATTATTCACGCAAAATTCTTATAGTGACGTTTTCGACAGAGACGCTTAATCTACTTTTCACTCCATGTCACTACAATTAAGTTTTTAAAATTCTACAAGGGAACATTAAGGGGCTTCTTAATAATTTTGATGAACTCCGTACACACGTAAGTGATTTCAGTCCAACCTTTATATCGCTTCAAAATATCCATTATAGAAGCTCTTTTAATCCTATTTCACACAAATCATATACTGGATACTTCACGAATGCTGATCAAAATTTATATTCCAAACAAGGAATTGGTGTTCTTAAAAAATCAAGTATACCTCACAAACGCATAAATTTAAGTTCAAATATACAAGCCGTAGCGATACAAATAACCTTAAACATAAAATTTACAGTGCTTTCGCTCTATATCCCAACTTCGCAATCGTTTTCTCAGCAAGAACTGTACAATTTGTTCTCCTTACTTTCCCCCCCATTAATTATATGTGGCGACTTTAACAGCCGGAATACCATCTGAGTCTCAACAGTGAACAACACTCGTGGTACTGTCATTTTAAATGATGGAAAACCAACGCACTTCTCAACTCATCACACTTTTTCACATATTGATTTAACATGTTGCTTTCCCTCACTTCTTCCTTTGGTTTCCTGGTCTATTTCTGATGATCTACATAATAGTGACGACATTCCAATCATAATCGATCTTAAACTTTCAATGTCGCCTGTTACTCCAGCAAAACAGGCCAAATTCCATCCAGATAAAACGTATTGGATCAATTACTCCAACCAGGCCGAGTCATTTCTGAATTCAAAGCCATTTAACGGGAACTGCAACCATGATGCTGATAGAAAGCGATTCGCACGGCTGCTCATCTTTCTATTCCCCAATCCAACAGCTCTTTTAAACGATGGTTCCTTGGTGGAACAACACGCTTTCGTTTTTGAAGAAAAACAAAATGGATCTATGGCACCGCTTTAAAAGATGTCCTGACCATGATCATTTGTTATTATACAAAAAGGCCAACGGTCTTTTCAGGAAGGAATTACGGAAATCGAAGGTACTTAGTTTCGAACTTTTTTTTGAAAAGAATTCACAGAAATACATCAATGAAAGTTGTCTGGAGCAAAATTAACAGACTTTATGGAATTTCAAACTTGAACGAAATTTCTGCCATCTGCACTCCCAATGGAACTTTAACTGACGGACATGATATTTCTAATTACTTTGGACGAATGTGGTGGGAGTACTTCTCTGACAGCAACTTCTCCAGTGCTTTCATCGAAAATAAAAGGACTCCAGTTACTCTTTCGAATTGTGTTGATAGATGTGCCACCTTGCTGGAAAACTGCATATCTACCTTAGAAGTTGAAAGCTGTCTCTCTAAATCGAAGGGGAAGACACCTGGTCTAGTCAGTATCTCCTACCAATTCATCAGTGCGCTGTCTAATTCAAATAAAAAGAAATTACTGGCCCTATATAATACAGTATTTTTGACTGGCCATATGCCCTACATGTGGAAACTGGCTACATTTGTTCCAATTCCAAAGTCTAAAAATATCTCCATCGCATCGCACTATCGCCCAATCTCTCTTTTATCTTGCCGCTCAAAGGTATTGGAAAAAATTATGGCACCTAGATTATCTTGGTTTCTTGAGTCTAAGAACCTGAGAAAAAAAAACAACAAGTTGTTTTCAAGCGGGGTAGAGGGTGCATCGACGCTCTGTTACATATTGATTATTTTACAAGCAAAGTAATTTCCGAACGAAATCACGTAACAATTCTCTCAATTGATTTCGAAAAAACATTTGACAGAGTTGGCCTACACGTTGTTTTAAAACTCTTGAAATCATGGAAAGTTGGACCCAAATTTTTTCAACTACATCAAATCATTCATGTCGCATCGGCGGTTTGAAGTTAGAATCAACAATCATCTCTCTGATTCCTTTCCGCATTCCGCAAGGATCGCCTCTTTCTGTCACGCTTTTCCAGATGGCCTTCAACGAAATTAGCAAAATTCTTTGCCGAGTGGAACATTGTCTCTACGCAGACGATGTATACAAATTTTTACAAAAAAAAAAAGAAAGCACGAAGGCAATCAACATCCTCGAATCTATTGGATGAGAAATCTCCGCAAGGGCAAGGGGCTAAAATTTCCATACAAAAATCTAAAAAAAGTGCACATATGTTGAAAGCAGATATGCGTTGCAGGAAATCTACTGATGCATATTAATGACTTACCAGTACTAAACGTGCAGACGCTGCATATTCTCGGGCTCACTTTTTCCAGCAAATATAGTTGGAAAGCACACTTTCTTGGGTTAAAAACTTCTATTTTGACAAGGGTGAATTTCATACATGCTTGGAAAAGCCATGCACGCATTAACATTATTGCTTATCTTACCAAGATGCTTGTGTTAAGCAAGATTGACTATGCTCTGGTAATTTATGGCAATAGCTGCAACATCCTTAAACCGGCCCACCACCAAGCAGTCAGAGCAAGTTGTTATGCTTTTCGGACGACGCCCATAAATAATAGTATAATCGAAACTGGTCTCCCAACTTTAGAAAATAGACTTTATGAGTTAAAAGCCAAAATAGTCCCCAAGCTTCTTAATTCAAACAAATCTATTCTCGGTGATGACGTGAGAAAGATTATTATTGCGAAGAAAATTCCAAAGTCACCATCTGCAATTGACTATTGTTTGTACGTCGCAAATCCTCCATGGATTTTGAAAGACTGCTCTTTTGACATCTCGCGGTCTATGCGCAAGAAAGAACATACTCCAAGTTACGTCTTCAGGAATCTAATAGCTGAAAAAACCCAAGTATTGGACAATACTGGTTGGAATCTTTTATACACAGACGGCTCAAAATCTTCTGGTCTGCCTCCTGCTTGTGTCGTGGTACAGCGCGGGTTCTTCTCAGTCACATATTTTACGAAAGTGCTTCAACTTTCACAATCGAAGTCAGAGCTATCCTTCACGCCGTGGACCTTGCCCATAAAAACAAACTCAAAGCCGTCATTGTTACGAACAGTTTGTCTGTATTACAAGGTATTCGGAATCCTTCGACTTCGAGATGGAGCACCATCAACAAATTACGGAATATAATTACAACACCCGACGGAAAAATTAAAATGTTATGAGTACCAATTTACATCGGTTTATTGGAAAATGAGCAGGCTGATCGAGCGGCAAAGGATGCTGCTTCTGCTCCTCTAATTATGGATGATGTCATGGAAAAGTTGGATCTTCAAAGATACATTGGAAGAAAAGTTAAAGAGAAAATTGCAAAAGGAAATTTACAATACCAACATCACCACTACTCTTCCATTAACTCTCAATTAACTCCACCTTTATATCCAACAAATGTTGAGAAAACCAAGATCCAAACATTTTCGAGAATTCGCCTTGGTCATACAATTGCAACTCACCAATGGATGTTGAAGAAGTCTTCCTGCAGTTGTGGACAAATTCTCACTATAAAGCACATTCTCTGCGACTGCCTCAACTTTTCTTTGGCAAGAAGTATTGCATTTGGAACGATTAACCCTTTGAACATTCTAAAATCAGCTTCATAATCGAATATCAATTCTAGATATTACTTTATTAATACTAATAAGCTCATTATCTAATGTACATTTATTTAAATTAGAGCCGATAGCCTGTGTTGCTAGTGCTCAATGTCTTTTTTTTAGCCTAAGAATTTATTTCATTAGTCTAAAATTACAATAATAATAATAATAATAATATTTTTTGGAAGAAAAACTATGTTTTATAATTAATTGCAGTAATACTTTATAGAGTAGGAGAATTTCAGCCCGCTTGAGAAGGTAATCAATCTACTGATTACTCTTTTCCTGTCCGTCCCTCTTAATTAATGCACACTGTTAGGCTATACTTGTAAGGTTAGTAAGATAAGCACAATTAGAATCACTTCAACCATCCCATTTGCCGACGAGCACAATATGGAGTATGCTCTAAATTGTTTCTTTTTAATTTTGGTCAACTAGATAAATAAACGAAATTATAAAATTCTACAGTTTTGTGGCGAGTTTTATACCATCAATGCCATTATTACCTAATAGAGCAGATGGGAAAAACTCCAATGAGGTGGGTTACGCATTGAGCGCCACCCTTGTAATGTAACTTTGAAGACAAAAAGATATTAAATTGTCTGAACTCCCTCTAAAAGTGCACGTGTCATTATTACCCTTATCAAATAAAGACGATGCTTGCCTAATTAACCGGATGGGCGTGATAGTATACCCAACGCCGATATGTACCCTACACTAATTGAGTACTCCGTTCGGCTTTATCTATATTTCTATCTGCAGACCATCCACTTAGATCCTCAAACCCCTAAATCTGCTCTCCTCTCCTAAAACAAATTCGAACATATATTTAAATCATTTGGGAAAGTAGCTAGAAAAAAACGATTTCCATATGAATACGTACTAACATTGAATTTATTTATTTATTTATTCTAATTCTACTTATACATGCAACTCAACGAAACAAATAACATTCGCGTTCAATTGGCACTTAAAGCAAAACTTATATTAAATTAATAATAAAACTTAGTATAAGTACAATAAAACAAATAAGAAGGAAAAAAAAGAAAAAAAGCTTGTACACAACCAGAATAGAGCCACACTTACAACCGGTACAGGACCAAATTGCAAACGAATCCCTAAGCCATCGCAAACATGGATAAGCTTGGCAACCAATAATACTTAACAACGATTCATTTTCGAATCGTAACTACTTTTAAGAATACTAGCTGATTTAAGTAAGCCATAGGTAAATCGCGCGTATTAAGCAATGATGCTTTAATGGACTTTAAAGAGTCCGATAACGAGAATAAATGATGGACGTCATTTAGGTTCTTGCAAACTACTCTGAGCGGATTAAACAGCTTATAATTATGTTTATACTGACTTAGCTTAACCAAGATAAAGTGCCTAGAGAAGCGGTTAGGGACATTAAAGCTTATTTCACCAAATAATGAAGGCGAATCAATAACACCATTTATTACTTTAATTAGAAACGCCAAGAACAAATCTACGTTTCTCAAGAGACGGTAGGGACAGCAGAAGCAACCTATTTTCATAAGGAGGAACAGAGGCAATCGGATCCCAACCCAAATTTCTAAGGGTAAACAGCATTTCTTTTGAACAGATTCAATTAAATCTACATAGCACCTATATGAAGGAGACCACACAACGGAGACATAGTCAAGTATAAGTCTAACCAAACACATGTACAGCCTTTTCGTAATGTAGGGATCATCAAGCTTTTTGGACCACCTTTTTATAAAACCAAGCGCGGACCTAGCTTTGCTTATCGAGAGCTCAATATGCAAGTTGAAACGTAACCTATGGTCAAATAGAACGCCTAAATCTGTGATCGAATCGACGTCCTCCAACTTATGCGAATCTATGAAATACTGAGTAATGAATGACTTTCTTCTTGAGAAAGAAACCTTCTTACATTTACTCAGATTTAGTTTCAGAAGATTCACAGAGCACCAGGCAACAAAATTATCCAAATCACCTTGAAGCTGATGTGATTGCGATTCTACGGAAAAGGAAAAAAACAGTTTCACATCATCAGCATACATTAAGATCTCGCTGAATTTCATAACGGAGGGCAAATCTTTGATGTATAAATTAAATAAAATGGGACCTAAATGACTTCCTTGAGGTACGCCAGACATAACGGGAAATTCATCCGAGGTGATAAAGTTGAACAAAACCCTGAAGGATCTATTGTGCAGATAAGACCTTATCCATTTCACTAAATAGAAAGGGCGGCCAGAGGCTTGGAGTATAAAGATAAATAAGTTATGGTTAACCATATCAAAAGCTTTGCTTAAATCAGTGTATATAACATCTGTGCGAGAGCCACTAGAAAAAGTCTTGAAAACATGACAAGTAAACTCTAACAACTTACTGACTGTAGTTCGCCCTTTCCGAAAGCCGTGCTTGTGCGGAGAACGTTCAAATTAATACGATAAATAAAATACTACTAGTAACATGACAAATTACAAAGTAGACTTCGTTTCGCTGGCAAAGATGCAGACGATGATTATAATAATTGTGGGTTCTAAAGGTGATGTGACAATGATGACAAGGTTTTACTTATAGTGATGAATGATATTGGCACCCTCAGTAAGCTTTACATGCTTTAAAAAAAACATAACACATGTTAACAATTGCGCCTTCTTCCTTCGGCGAACAGAGTGTTAGAATAGGACAGAACTGAGAACTATACGAAGTAGTTTGACAATTAGGCACATGGTGCCTAATCAATAGATTTTGCTCGAATGTGGGAACACTTTTTTTCGCTATTGGGACTTTTTCTGCTCAGGCATTTGCACGACGTTGATATGCAGAACTTATTGTGTGGTCAAATTTCCCTTCCACTACAAATTCATTATATATTCAGCATTTCAAAAATGGGGATCATTGTAATATGCATAAAAATTTCCTCCTTACCAATTGTTACTTTATCGTTAATCCACTGATGAGCATGGCAGGTAGCGAACTTTTTTGTAAAATTGACAATGTAAGGCGTGACATATGAGACCAGAAGAAGTATTGCCAAGCCAGCTTTATACACTTGGCACAGTTGAAGTACGAATGTTTCTTAAAATTTCTGGTCTCATTTTAAACGGGAGGAATACTTTAGTCGATTTAAGCATTACGCTAATTTTTGCGTATAGTTCCAGAGTTCTTTTAAACTTTCTGGCAATAGTTCTTAAGTTGACCGCCAAACCGTCGGAGCACTTTTTGTAAAGCCATTCAGCCTAGGTAGTTCCTAATGAGATATTGCGAGAAAAGTTTATATCTGTAAATCAGTACCTCCCGTATCTTTTTAACTTATGTTATGTGCAATCTCGGCTTAATGTACCGACCAAAAATAAGATAAGACCATTTGTATATACAATTCGTGGGTTGTAAAAGGCAATTTTCTTCGGAATACTGCAAAACTAATGGTGCACATCCAATTTAAATTTGAGAGGAATTTCGTTTTTTATTTTGGACGCGGAGCTTCATCTGTTGGATTCTGCGCGTTATCACCCACCTTCACTCAGAAGTACTTGAATTTTCGAGGATTTCGGCTATTCGACTTAAAACGAATTATTTGTATGGTCTAGTATCGGAATTTATCCAATTGATAACAAATCTAACCAAAATATGGTGTTTGATGGGTTCACGTCAGGATTCCTTAATACAGCTTTCTCTTTTCAAGCGCACTCCTAATGCAGCGGCAAGTAGATCCAAGGTAGGAACAGCTCAAAGTTCAAAGGGTCAGATTTAGTGTTTCTAATAATAAAGTCAATATAAACGTTACCTGCATAAATGAATGAGTTTTCAATAACATACAGAGAAGAAAGCAGCTTCGCTATCGTCAAGGAACATATGTAGTTCAACTTTGGCTCTATTGTTTGTGATTGTGAGAATATCTTGGGATACGAATTTCCGTTTCGTCTTGCAGCTTATTGTGCTAAGCCCGCCATAAATGCTGTAACTTTTCGGGGATCGGCGTATTTCAATGTGTTTTAGATTTTCATAGTTCTTGTAGTTTCAGTTTTCAACTTATTAAAATACAGAAAGGATCAAAAATTGGCAACGTTAGACTTAAAACTTCTCGTTTAGGCGGGCGACGGTTTCTATCTAGAACCAATTTTTGACTATTCCTGGCATCTAACAGCTTAATTCGCAGAAATGCCAGTTGCGTCATCATTTGTGCCTTTAGGATATTGGCAGAGCTTAGCTGCATTCGATACAAAGCTCCTCATATTGAACCTGATTCTTGTTGAACACTCATAACATCTTTGGCTACTACAATCGCTTCGTTTTTTGTGTCAAGATTGCCCACATAATCTTTAACATAATGGCGATCACCTACGGCTTTCACCGCACATGGGTACTCATCTTTAAAGATTCGTCTTTCTTCCAAAGAGTTTCATATTGGCAACCTAGCTCTCTTGTAGTTTGTTTTAGCATTTTTTTAGACCTACAACCGCAGTCAGATTGGACGAGCTCTAAGCGTTTTTTGCCAAAATTCTTAATTATAAAATAATCAGACATTCTTTGTTGTATATCTGCCAAGTCAACGATGTCTGTTCGACATATCATCGCTTCTGAATGGGCTTTATTTGAACCAGATTGAATGAAGCCCAAAATTTGTTTCTTGAACAGAGAAGTTCTCGTCCAAATTATGAACTTTTAACGGCCGTGTTAGTTTTATATGGGACATTCCAATTAGAATTTTGTGGTTTAGTCACCCATATTAATATTGTTCAATACAAAAAGTTTATATCGAATTCAGTGGAATTCCAAGTTTTGCGGCGGTATTTACAAGTTTTCAGCAGTTCGCACGTTCTTCGTTTGGAACCACTCTGGTTTATATGTTGCATTTATTTCCAAATTTGCAAGTTTCGATTTTTCGTTAGATGGTTTATCTCCAATTCATTTAAGGGATAGCTTATAAACAGAGCCATATAAACCTACATGGTTTTCTATACATTCTTCAATTAACGATACTTTTGAGCTTTCACTAATGGTGCTAACGGTGTTTATTTTGGAAATTAACACATTTCAATATGTTCTCTTTAGTGTTGATGGAAAATGTATGTTTCATCTTTCTTTTAGCTTTATTTGTTTCATAATCCGTTCCCAAAACAACACGTCTGGCTTGGGTGGATAACCCCGAATTGAATTCTTTTACGCCTGGAAAGCCCGTTCTTCTCGTTTCTGTGTAGCCAATTTTCCAACCAGCTCATTTAACATTGGGGGAGCGTTCTAAGAAACATGTTGAATTCGATTGTGCTAAAATCAATTATATCTGACATCCGTCTTATCGGTACTGGCAGATAATTTTTAACTTTATTGATTGGGCTTCGGATTAATATTTCAGATCGTTCGTTAAAAAATTCCAATGTACCCATTACCTGGGCTACTTTATCTGGATGTGTTGTAAAGGCATTCTGCTTGGCTACCCTCCTTAGTCCTTTTGTAGGCGTAACAAATCTTCGAGATTGTTACATTTATATGTATTCGTGGTTTGCTTGAATGCAACAACGCAATAAACTTGGCCATTGTTCGGGCTCTCCAGAGAAATCAAGAAATTGTTGAAATCTACGTTTTCCTGGAATTTGGGATACTGGCGGCGGCGTTGTAATGTTTTGCAAACAGTGGATGGTAAAATGGTGATAACTCACACCACATCGGCGTTGCAACGTAATTCCGCGACAATGAAAAACGAGAGATATATGACGAAAATTCCAGCGATTTCATGGCGACTGGTTGTCGTATGTTCCTACAAATGCACCTCACAGAATTTTGAGAAGGCATGGTTAATATTTGTTGAGGCCACGCAGAAGAGAACAAACTAACCTGCGGTAATGGTTATAAACCTGCGACGGAGGCGGCTGCGGTTAACTCAGCATCTTTTTTATTTCTCTTGAAGCTTTGCTATTTCGCCGTATAGTTCTTCAATTTCGGAATTTTCTTTTACGTTTACAGTTGATTTATCGCTTTTTTTTCTGACGACGCCATTTTCTATTTTTGCCGCTTAGTGAAACCTGTTTTTCTTACCGGTAAATATTAACAAAGACGGCAGCGATAGCCATTTAACAAAGACTTAGCGCCTGTGATAAAATTGATGAAGAATATGGAAACGGCAGATGATAATGATGATGGCGGCGATGAAATTTTTAAATTAATTTTAAGGACACTTAACATTTAAAAATTCATACGGTGGCCGTAAAAGATTATAAAATATGGCAGCGGCCCGAAAGAATAACAGAGTAGGCATACATTTAAGAGTATCTATTTATGTATTTTATATACTTACACATGAAACTCCACTAAACTATGCGCGCATGTTCTAGTCTTTTGTCACGAGTTTGTGTGAAGAAATTTTGCAATTCCTTTTTGTTATCTTATTTCTTTATGGTTTTTACGCGCTTAAAGAATAATTAATTATAAAGTATAAAAGTTTTTAATTTAACGTGGTGGTTTCTGCGTTCAGCACTTGGCGCTCTACGTAATAAGTCTCTTTCTTGTTTCTTTTTTTTTTACGTTTACAGTTTTTTTCTGAATTTCTCTTTAATTACTGTTTCTTTAGTAGTGCGACGTTTACTTATAATTTGAGAGATAATTTTTTTGTGCGAGACAAACTTTTGTGTTTGTTTTTCACAATCTGTCTCTCTTCAATCTCTTGTCTGTTACTTTTTGATATGGAGTGTTTTTTTACATCACGTCAAACAAAAACGAGCCCCGAATCTGAACAATTCATTATTTGTTGACTTTGGAAGCATTTTTGTCACGCGAAAAGTGCAGGTATCAATGGCTGTGCCGCAGATGCAGTACTTCATTCTACAACGGGTATTCGTTGGTCATGGATCGACTCTAGGAAGTGGGATATTGACGTCTAAAAGCTGTTCATGGAGACAAGGTTTGGGTTCTCTGAACTAAGCGAAAATCTCATTACTTTGTGAAGGAACTTTGAAAAAATCATGCCAATATTCAATGAGTGTCGTTATCTATAGCACTCACCTTCTCCCCCAGCATGTACAAGACCAACTCGTAGTGTAGCATGGTACTTGATCTCCGCCTTCACTAATAAAAAAGTTCCAAATAAGTTGGAAAGCCTAGCTACGCTGAAGTGGGAAGAATATCTCCTCTTCGTGGTGTCATTCAGCCTACTTTGTGTACTTCTTCAAAAAATATTAATAAAAGCAACAAATCCGCCACTCCCTCTGGCTGTTCGGGGGTGTCTGCTGCTCACCACGCTGGGCAAGTCGCACAAGCTACAAGTGTGGTCACGCGCTCTATATTCTCGCCAACACAAAACTGTCTACCTGCAAATCCTATTGCTTCTAGCAGGGGTGGCGTCTGCTTGTCGGCTGAACCACCCAGAAAGGCAATATTTGTGCCAAGATCGGCGCCTTACACGTCTGAAGATAACCTAAAATGTTGTTTGGCTGCAAAAGTCACATCCGTCAACTTGAAGCATGTAATCATTTTCAAATTGGCTTCATCTCAACCAAGACCAATCTCGTCTTTTAAAGTGTTAATTCCGACTGAATATAAGAAAATTTTATGAAATAAACCGTAATCCTAGTTCTGTAGCTCTTCCACCCTCAAAAAACTAAATGTTTCCTCAGGCCCAGTAACTTTCATTTGCCAAAATGTACGCGTCTAACCTCAAAAATTCGCTCCACTAAATTTCTAATTTCCTCACTTTTCTAAATTCAATAAACACAGAGTTTTTCTGTTTGGCCTTCATTTAAAACTTGGTTGAAGCCTGATTTATATTCGTCGGAACTTTTTTACAAATCTTTCCATGTTTTCAGGAAGGATCGATTGGACCGCATTGGTGGTGGCGTAATTGCCATATCTTCGTCATTTCCGTCCAAATCAATTGAATTTCCTACTACTCCTGACGTTGAATTTATCGCCATTCGAGTGAAAATGCCTAAAAAACAACTATTTATAACTTACTTCTATATTCCTCCAAATACGGATATCTCTATTTATAAAAAACATGCTACCCTCATTTGTGACGTAGCCGAAAAGTCTAATTCATAGACATACGGTTATAGCCTTAGAGGCTTCAATTCACCACATGCCGCTTGGTGTTACAGTGGTAATTCCTGTATTGTCCCCATCTCTACATTTGATGCAGCTACTGTGTTTTTCAATGAATTATTTGATCGTAATATACTTCAATGCAGCTGTACTCCTAACTGTAATGGCAGACTTTTTAATCTATGCTTTAAATTTTCGAGAGATAGCGGTAAATTTCTGTCCACCTTTTAGTTTACCTAAATCAATAGTCGAATTCAAGTGACTGTTAGAAGTAGATGTTATATTAATTGTTATTAAAAACTATTAAAAAGCATATTAGAAGTAAAGAAAAAAAAAGTTAAATGATTAAATAATAAGTCATGTATAAATAAATAAAAAAGTAAAGAAGGATGTACACAGCTCTAAACCATTGCAAACATGCAAAAGCTTGGCAACCGACAACAGTAATCAACACCAGTCAATTTTTGAATCATAGTAAGATGTTAAAATTGGAAGTTAGTTTAATTACGACATATGCAAATCGCGCATGTTAAGCATAGCACTTTTCATAGACGCTAAAACGTCCAATATAGAATTTAAGTGATGACATCATTTAGGTTTCATTTAGGTTAGGTAATGCAGACAAAGTGCCTAGACAAGCGATTAGAGACATTAAAGTTTATCTCACCAACTAATGTGAGCGTGTCGATAGTACCATTTATTAACTTAATTAAGAAGGAAACAACCAGAATGAATCTATGTTTACTCAAGTTATGGTGAGGATGACGCAAGAAATCTATTTTCATAAAGAGGCAGAGAGACAAGTGTGTGCCAACCTTAAGATCTGAATGGATTTAATCACCGAGGGGAATCATTAATGTATAAATTAAATAAAAGGGGTCCTAAGAGGCTGGTTTGACGAACGACAGCCGTCACGGGAAATTCAAGCTGATGAAGTCAAACAGAACCACGCAGATAAAAGCTTATCCATTACCCTAAGGAAGGGAAGCCTGATGCTTGGAGTTTCAAGATCAATAAGTTATGGTTAACTAATTCAAACACTTTAGGAAACGACACTTATGTGACGTCCAAAAAGCTTTAAAAACATGGCAAGTAAATTTTACTAGATTATTAACTGTTGATCTCCTTTTTAGAGAGCCATGAACGAAGAAATATAAATTTGCTAGCAAATTTAAATGCTGAGTACCAATTCACTCAAACAACTTAGGTAAGATATACAACTTGGCAACGGCTATCTCCGCATTTGTGAAGTGGAATAAGGAAACTAGTCTTCCAACTTAAAGGAAAAACACCTGATTTCGCGGAATGGTTGAAAACCATTAAAATAACATCACTTATCTCGACAGACCATGATTTGAAAATACATGATGGAATCCCATCACCGTACTCTATTTTGTAGACCTCAAACCATCGAAAATATCATTTTCTGAAATGACCAAGTTACGAATCGAAACTGAGTTAGTTATGTGACACAGTAGTTGAAAAATGTCGTCTGAAATATTTTACAAAAAGAGATTCAAGTTTCTCATATCGTCAGAGGACTCAGATCCATTAAAAGAAACATCCGAGGGATATATGAAGACTTTTCTGTTGGACTGGACAAACCTAAAAGTATAATAAAATAATATTTATGAAGATTGTATCAACCGAAAATATCTGCAGTAACGTTGGTGGTTGAGGTAATTAAATCTATGCCTTGCAGCAAAATAGGCGAAATAGTCGTAAGCACAACCGTTTTTCATAAATTTTTTGAAAACTTTGTTGTTCATATTTGTGTAGTACTTAATACTCTTTTTGATCGAAACGGACGCACAAATACATAGGTTTAATAGATTATAAAACGATGACAGTAAGATTGCAACATTCCCCGCGGAAAAAGCGCGCATAATGAGTAAATGATGAGATTAAGGCAATAAGATATTGGTTTTCTTAAAATCATAATATGGAAGTTTGATTTGAGACATTAGAACGGTTCAATGGATCATTATGTCTGTAAAGGAACGAAATACCAAGTGCTGGATGATAGGAATCCTCAGGTAAACTACTAAACCGATTTGCAGCTATGTCCGGGAAATTCGCAAAGAAAAAATCTAACAGCGTGTCATTACAAATAGGAGTACGGTTGTATTGAAGTAAAGTACGATCAAACAATTCATTCAATAGCACAATAGTTCTATTAGATGTTTTGGGGTGACGACCGGAATTATCGGTATGACACCATGTGGCATGTGGCAAGTTGAAGTCCCCCAAGGCTGTAATTAGACAATTCGGTCACTTCGCAAATGAGGGCAGCATGATTCTTACAAATAGAGACATCCACATTTAGGGATATATAGAAGCAAGTTACGTATAATTGTTTATTGGCAATTTATACCAGAATGGCAATATATTCAATGTCAGGAGGAGTAAAAAATTGGAATGAATAGGATGAGACTGCAGATATTGCAATTAAAACACCATCAATGGTGCGATCCCATCAATCCTTCCTGGAAACCTGGAAAAGATTGTGAAAAAGTTCCCACGAATATAAATCATCCCTCAACCACAAAAAATCTGTGCTTACCGGATTTAAGAAAGTGCAGCGAATTTTTGAGTTTAGGCCCTTACATTTTGATAAATGAAAGTTACTGGACCTGAAAAAACATTGAATTTTTGAAGGTGAAAAAACTACCGAATTAGTGTTACGAGGACAAGGAATGAATTCCGTAATTAGGAATTCAACTGCTCACAAGGATTTACACAACAAAATTTTAATGTAGGAACTAACACCTTAAAAAACGAGATTGCTGTATGTTACGATGGCACCAATTTAAAAATGCTAACACGCTTTAGATTGACGGATGAAACTTTTGCAGCAAGATAACTTTTTGGGTTATCCTCAGGGGTATCTGGGGGGGACTGCCGTCAAGCGGACGTCATCCGTATTGGCAACGATAGGGTTCACAGATTTTGTGACAAAATAGAGCTAGTGGCCACAATTGCATGTGGGGCTTGTGGCAATTGCTCAGCATGGTGAGAAGAGAAAAACGAAAACGCCCCGCACTAACTCAGATGTTTGGAAGCAACAAAATGCAAAAAACAAGGAAGAGACGTTTTTTGACGAAAAGGCCAAACGTTGATCGCAGAACCCAAAATGACTATCAGCACAATAAGTTCAATATAATTCAATAAATTTAAACACTTTTTAATTAATTAGGCTTCAAAAGCATATAAAGCAAAAAAAAAAAAAAATTGCAAAATTTCTACGCACTAAGTAAAACAGTACAAAACAGCGCGCGTAGAATTGCCTATTGGTGATTGTTGACTTATAGGACCATTTTTATAACATCTAATTAGAACGGGGCTTGTCATTAACCTCAAAATACATCAAAATGAAATCAAAACGAATTTCGATTTCGCTGCTACCTAGTGCTTCCAAAAAGCGTCGCCCTTCAATAAATCCTGTATTTAGCGATTTGACGATGTAGGCTCTCCATTTATTTCGACGTATTTGAAATGCGCAAGAATCCTACCTTCGTCGTATTCTCTTAGATGGGCAGCGCGTACTTTTGAAATTGACTATTTCTTTCTGATGCGACTTTATTTTTGAATCAAGTCACAGCTGGGTTATCTTGTCAGCCGCGACCCAAATGTTCAGTGGATATCCTCATTTTAATTATTAAAGACCGAAAGTTAAAATGGCGGGTATTTGGTGTATTTATATATGGACGACCAAAATATTTTAAGAATGAAGATTCACCTAGAGTGTGTTCAAATTTATTTAAACCGACTATGGTTTGGTTTGCCGAAACTACGTTGTTGTGGGTACTTATTCATATCGGTTTATTGGGAAATGAGCAGGCTGATCGAGCGGCGAAGTATGCTGCGTCTGCACCTCAATATCCGAACATTTTCGAGAATTCGCTTTGGTCATGCAATTGCAACTAACCAATTGATATTGAAGAAGTCTTCCTCTCCAATCTGCAATAGTGGAGAAATTCTTACCATATAGCACATTCTCTGTGACTGCTTTAATTTTACCTTGGCTAGAAGTATTGTATTTGGAACAACTAAACCTACGGACATTCTACAATCACCTACAGAACAGAATATCAATACAATATATTGCTTTTATCAAAATTACTAGGCTCAATATATAATGTACTTTTATAAATTAGAGCCGATAGCCTGTGTTGCTAGTGCTCCATGTCGTTTTTTTTACTCTAAGAATTTATTTCATTAGTCTAAAATTACAAGAATAATAATAATAAAATGGAGCTTTTAGCATATCTGCATGTACACTGGCAATGAATTTGCCTTTTTCTTTTATCACGTCGGGGTCATCAAAAAAAGACTTTTACAGTGTAAGCTTCTTTACTCAATATTTTTGCTATAATAAAGAAAATGAAAATAAACGATGAATGCGGGGATAGCGTGATTTTTTTGTTTATTTTGCAATCGAGAACGACTTACAGTACTTATTGGTTAAACGACAGACAATTGGGGTTAAGACATGTGTTCAGTTAAAAGCAATTACTATAGGCTGAATAGAAAGAAACAGCTTATAACTATTTAAACGACGAATAAGATTTATATTTTTGGATATAAACGGTGTTTCCTTTGTAATGCAGAATTACATCAGTATGCAAAATCGGTCCTATCTAAGATTACTAGTCGTAAAGTTTTGTGAAACATTCACATTTCTTAAAGTGTTTTAAGTTATTATATTCTCACTTTAATAATTTTCTGATTACAATGTGGGTAAGCACAATGTCTGGGATAAATTAAACATTTTTATCTGTTCCTATAAATCAACGTCTCCCAATAGACGAACAAATGTTTTCAACCAAAACAGGTCGTTTCCGGAAATTATATTTGCCACAAGTGGGGCTACAAGCTCATTGTTCTACGTAGCGGCATGGGATATGCAGACTGTTTCGAAGTGTAATCGCTAAGAGAACTTGAAAGAAACAGATGAGCAGATAAGCCTGTTTTCGGAGTCGCCAATAATGTCGTCTTACTATGAGCCAGAGTGATACCAACAATGAAGAATTATGTAGTTTTTTTAGATCATTTCTACGCTTCATTGCTCCTGGCACACTGTTTATCGAAATAAGGGATTCATTGTGTCGGAGCTGTATAGCAGAATAGGTTGCCTAATTGTAAACTCGCGGACGAGGAGGATTTAGCGGAGACGCAGATTCCTAGAGAGATTTTGAAGAAAGAATCTCCCACCACAATGTTCACTTTTCAGCGACGGTGTGGTAAGACAACAAGTTTGTTACTTTGCTGTCTACTTGTACTTGCTCGCAAGCCGCGGACAATATCTGTTTAGTTTATAAGCGAGTAAAGATCGATATCTCTTGTCCAAAAATAGGGCAAGAGGGAAATTTGCACATGGAAAGGTGGATTTGATGGACAGTTACTTAAGTCGCTATCGTATAAGAGCCAAAGACCGCAAATTATACCTCCGTCTGTTCTACATCTAGTGGACTTTGCCGTAATAAATTCGTGGGCACTTAATGAAAAAGAACTC
>NW_023998567.1:1080005-1082146 GCF_014805625.2 Glossina fuscipes | reverse complement strand
TGGACTTTGCCGTAATAAATTCGTGGGCACTTAATGAAAAAGAACTCCATTTCAAAGTGCATCCCGAACAAAGAAGTACCAAATCTTGGTCAGTTCCGCAATGATTTGGCTAAAACTCTTTGTAAATGAAGGCAGAATTCTTATGTGTTTTTTATTTTTTCCTGATAAATTTTTTTTTTCTTATTTAAATAAAACCTCACGCACTCAAGGGTTAAGACTAGGATGAAAGAAAATACGCTCTCATAAGCAAACTATTTGGTTGCATATGGTGTAACACATTACCACAAGTAGGGAATTTAGACAAAGTAAGCTTACAGTGGCACATTCCTCGAAATAAATAAATAATTTTTTAAATAGTCAACAGAACGTAGTTATATAACAGGGTACGGGTACCCAACACTTTAAATGCTTTTTTCTCGATACACGATTTTCAAACCATCAATCATCGTAACTCCAAGAATTTTTGTTCTTATCATTCCAATTTTTTTTATATCTTTAGAATATCATTTTCGAGCCAATGGAGAGATTATCGATAAGTTTACTGTTTGGGTGGGTGTGGTAGCATTTGTTAGTTCGAATATGCTATTCTCGGATATGTATTTATACAATTCAACTCTGTATTCCTTGTTATTACACAACTGATTTCTTGAAATTTATCAAAATGTACTCAAATATGTCTTTATGGCTTTTGCGTACGCACCAGATGTATAACTATGTATAACTATGGCTTTTTAGTCTGAACGAGCAATATAGCTTTGTTTGTTTCACAAATAAAGAGGAAAGGAGGTCTTAACTCAACAAACTCTGATTAACGATTGGAAAAAAAATAACGTGCGAGAGTTAGAATTCGAAAATTCTGTCGTTCCGTTTAAGGGGACGAATTTTCGCTTTCTCACCTCAACATTTATGTAAGCACCTTTTGTCAACGAAAGATTGTATTTTTTGATCGATAATTGGATCATTTTAGTCGCACGAAAATCAATATTTTTAAATTAGAAAAATAACGAGAAGCATTAACTACAGAAGCGTGAATTTAACTGTTTGAGTTCGGGACGTTATTGAAAAACACTGCCGAAAATACTCAGACTGTATTGAAAAAACATCGAGATCGCGCTGCTTGGGATTCCCTGACAGTGTTTTTTCAATACCTTCTGGATTTTCTCGACATAATATCTGAACAGCGCGATCGCTCTGCTTGGGACTCAAACGGTTAAGTTACAGAATGGCTTTGATTTTGACGGGGTTTAATATCTTTCACATATAATTTTTTACGATGATTACAATATTTACTTAATACTTACTCAAGTAGGATTATTCTGAACGTAGACCTAAGTAAAACAATGTAAAATCGAACTTCAACTTCGGAAGGACGTTAAAAATGAAGCACGAGGCATGAGCAACATTTGTCAAGACTCAAGATCGAAGGCGGAGCTGTTTGCGAATGTCTACTGTCCCAAGCCCATTCGTTTTTCAAGTATCAAATTGCGCAGTGTGCTACACCTTTTTAAAACCAATAAAATTGCAATGAAAATTGAAGAAAAAAACGGTCCAATTTGAATTTTCGACATAGTATTTACCGGTTACAAATTATGAACCGTATCAAAATGTATTCATATTAATATTCCGGCTAAAAGGTCAAAAAGAAGCGACTAATACTGAACGATATATTGGATAGTTAATAAAGACGTATCTTTAAAGGTCCCCATTGTCCAGTAGGGAATTCTTTCTTCTAACAATATATTTGCCGATTTTTACATATTCCCTTAAGGTAGGGTGCAAAGCCATGATTCGACAAGAATGCAGTTGCTTTACTTGAATCGCTAAAGTTTAAACCCGTCCTTGATTGCTCATTGTTCGCCTTTATTCCATTTTCCGCATTTAGTTACATGTAAGCAATTTGAATTTTATTAAATTTTTATTCTGTATTCGGGTCAGCAAAAATCTCGTTGAACCGTAATTTTTATGAACTAAATGCAATTTGTAACATTTGATATTTTATTTACATGTTGTGATGTCTATTGAACTTTTCGTAAAATACATTGACTAACGTCCAAAAACATAGCATTCAAAATACGGAATTGCTATATTTTGTAATTAGGAATATTGTATAATTAACGTTAGAAACCGTTTAAAGGCCCTCT
>NW_023998567.1:1052338-1065005 GCF_014805625.2 Glossina fuscipes | reverse complement strand
AGAGGGCCTTTAAACGGTTTCTAACGTTAATTATACAATATTCCTAACTACAAAATATAGCAATTCCGTATTTTGAATGTTATGTTTTTGGACGTTAGTCAATGTATTTTACGAAAAGTTCAATAGACATCACAACATGTAAATAAAATATCAATTGTTACAAATTGCATTTAGTTCATAAAAATTACGGTTCAACGAGATTTTTGCTGACCCGAATACAGAATAAAAATTTAATAAAATTCAAATTGCTTACATGTAACTAAATGCGGAAAATGGAATAAAGGCGAACAATGAGCAATCAAGGACGGGTTTAAACTTTAGCGATTCAAGTAAAGCAACTGCATCCTTGTCGAATCATGGCTTTGCACCCTACCTTAAGGGAATATGTAAAAATCGGCAAATATATTGTTAGAAGAAAGAATTCCCTGCTGGACAATGAAGATCTTTAAAGATACGGCTTTATTAATTATCCAATATATCGTTCAGTATTAGTCGCTTCCTTTTGACCTTTTAGGCGGAATATTAATATGAATACATTTTGATACATTTCATAATTTGTAACAGGTAACTACTATGTCGAAAATTCTTATTGGGCCGTTTTTTTCTTCAATTTTCGTTGCAATTTTATTATAATCAATGATTTAAGGCATTCGACTATTCTCAAAAAGGTTTATAAAACTTTGAAATTTTTGGTAATCACTGGTTTAGCAAGAGATTTTTATCGACTGACAAATATGAAAAAGACAGATCATGCTGGAAAAACATGCAAAACCTATACGCAGTACATTTTATGTCTATGGGATCATTATTTATTAACTAATTGATAAAAACTATAGGTGTTTTATAGAGACTTACATTGTAAATAATGCGTTCTTTTCATCTAAGTTGTTTGTCAATATGAGAAGAACTTGGCTGCCTCGTTCCAATTTTCTTTCCATGAGTTACTTCATATCTTTTTCGCTTTCTCTTTCTTTCATAGTATCTTATCCACAAAGAATAAACATTATTATTATTATTATTATTTTAATATTAGACTAATGAATTGAATTCTTAGACTAAAAAAAAAAGACATTGAGCACTAGCAACACAGGCTATCGGCTCTAATTTAAATAAATGGATATTAGATAATAAGCTTAGTAGTATTAATAAAGTAAAATATTGAATTGATATTCTGTTCTGAAGCTGATTGTAGAATGTTCAAAGGGTTAATCGTTCCAAATGCAATACTTCTAGCCAAGGAAAAGTTGAGGCAGTCGCAGAGAATGTGCTTTATAGTAAGAGTTTGTCCACAACACCAGATTGGGGGAGAAGACTAGAAAGAATAAACATCATTTACCGATTTTGTAGACAATTACAAATGCAAAATTAAGGTTTCGGATACTGATTGTATATCTTTCAGTTAACTAGCTTTCGCTTCTGCAACGTAACTTGTAACCTATTTATATACGCATTTTGTGCGGCTTTTCTCTTATTTGTTTCAAAAGACTAAAAGAAAAATAACGAGCGGATTTGACGTTTATTTGTTTAAAAACAAACCAACAATACAATCAACGACAACGCACACGTAAATAAAAACAGAATTATACAAAAATAAAATAAAACTGAAACAATTAAAAGCATACAAATAGTAAGTTACATTACTTCAAGAAAAGTAGGCAGTGAAATGCGCAATTAAGCAAAATTACATGTGATTTCACATTAAGAAAAAGAAGAAAATATGAATTTTTTTGGTTATTTAGATGAATTCATGTGAATAATCGTTGGGAGTATTTACGGGTCAATTATTAATATTCATAATTATCCTTTGTCAGATATTTATCCTTTACTCATACTCTAACCTCTGGCTTATATATATTTTATATTTTTTTTATATTTACCTATTGTTTATATACTTATGCATTACCATATGAATTCACCTATAAGAAATGTATAGCGTTTTAGAGCAAACTGTGAATCAAAACTTGATCTTGTGCTACATTCTAAAAAAATGGTTAGTTGAAAATGGGTTTATAAAGTTGGCTTTTATTTAGCATTGGTTGTTTGGAGCTGCTTTTATAAGAGAAAACTCCTGCAAATTAGAAATAGAACAAATTCCAAACAAATGTGCTTGCTTACAATTAGCCGAATCAAAACAAAAGTTTTAAATTTGTGGAAGGTCAGTAAATTAATTCCTTTTCCTTGCTCTTTAGTCGAATTCGTAAATCGAAAAGGCAAGCATTGGAGTGGCGACAATTTAAAGTATATATACGTGTTTGAGTATACAAATATAAATATTTTATTCCTGAAATTTCCTGGTGGTGACGGTAGGGACGTGGGAAATGAGGCGAATAAGTAAAAAAGTAAGAAACTATATCTGCTACACTCTCAAATTGAATTCAATGTATTGAAATAAAAGACTTAAACAAGAAATCCGCTTTAAGATGCTTTGTGAAAATTAAAAAGTTAGCTTTCACTTATATAAAACTAAAATTTCTAAATTCGTATGTAAATGTTTAACAAATTATATAAAATAAAAATATATAAAAAATAAGAGCTACGTTCAAAATCTTTCTAAGCAATAAAAATATGAAATTATATGAAATTATTTTACTCGAATGACGAAAGCTAAAATTAACTTTCAATCAAATGGTTCGCAAGATATGCCTTCCAAATGAGAGCAAGTTAGCTAAAAGATACATAATCAATGGCCTATTTTCGTTTTAAATAGTATTTAATATCCTTGGTGGCTACCGTTTCTTCCATTTATATATGCACAACGTCTATCAAGTAGCCTCTCTCAATTGTGGCATCTCAGACGTGGGTAAAGCTGAGCAAATTCGCTTTAACGTTCAACGTGTATAAAGTTTGTTTTAGATTTGAATTATTAAATACTGAATGATTAAAAGAGAAACGTAAAAAAGTAAACTTAAGGGTTTAAATTTGTGAAAGGTAAGTAAAATATTGCTAAACGATGCCAACAAATGATCTTGCAGTGTTAAGCAATATTTAAATTCCAAATGATAGGAGGTAGTTAATCGGGTTTGTCTGACTTGAAGCTTATAATTTTTCTTGAATATCATAGTAGCAAAGTATTAGCTTCGAATGATTGTGTTAAAGATATTTCACTCGAAGAAGCACTAAGCGATTAAAGTTAAAGCTTAGCATGTCTGAAACTCAAGTAGATCTGTTACTGTTCATAATACGCAAATAATTATTAATTGGTTCAACATAGCCTCATGTGCGGTTTATATAAGGCTTATGAAGTAGCGTTTGGGTTCCAGAAAATCCATTCCGGTTTCCAAGAAGGAATAAAACACAATAAAAACCTTTACAGTGTTTTGCGCAAATATATATGTAACAAGATCGCCACTATCGACGAGGATTTTTAGATACCACCAAGCTCCAAATGAAATGTGTCAAAAGCCAATATTACACTCGATTTAGTTGCCATTTTTATTTTTGGAAAACTAGGGAAAAAACTGAATTTCCTATGTAGCACGCGTCAATCTTTTAACTTATCTAGGAACGTACTCACGTAAGCGATTTTTGGCCCACGCTTTTGTTTCGTCGGCAATTTTTACGAACTAACTTCTTTTGGAATTAAATTTGTGAAATAAAAGTGGGACACATTTATTTTAGAGTTCGAATTGTAAATTGACACTTGTAAAAAAAAGTTAAAAGAGTTTAAATTTATCAAAGGCACGTAAAATAATAAATATTCCTAATAAATAATTTATTATTAATTATTAATGTTATTTGCAACTATTAGACAGAATACATCGCAATGGTGTCATTTCATGTAAAATGAGACTAGTTGATTACAACTTATAAATTTTCACTGTTTTCAAATGTATTAAAATACAATGACATTGTGGTGTTAAATTAATTTTTCAAAAATTTAAATGAAATCATTTTTTTTTTAAGTCCGTGGTGTATATTGATCAAAAGGAGAAAGGAGAAAGATATAATCCTCTAAAAAAATGACAGGATTAAAAAATATTTGAGAACGGTTTGTTTCTAAAGTTTTTATAGAGACATCCTGATTAAGGCGATTAAGATAATGCACGCACGACATTTGTCATTTAAATTTATCTGTGCTGTTGTGTTTTATATTACTCTTTTATATATGAATATATAAGTGAGTCAAAAGAGAATGAATGCCAGCAAAAACCTAACATTAAGTCTGAGAGCATCAACTACTATAACTACAATATTATGATAACGCGTGAAAGGAATTAAGCCAAACCAATATAATCGCGCTTTCAAAGATATAAAAATGGACCAAGTGATATGTCCCGCAATTTTTGATTGAGGGACTGATATCAATAATACGTTGGAATGTTTTTAATAGACTGGATGTTAATTTTATATATGAGAAGGTAAACTTCCAACGTGCTGGTGATATCCAACTGAAAACGATTGAATATTTTAAAAGAACAGTTAATATAGGCTATATCGACATCGAAATCATATTTAACGTTGTAAGAGATTTTCCATATCGAGCATTTATAGGCAAGGATGTTTTGGAAGAGGTAAATGTAATTATAATTCCAGATGAAGCAAAGTTTGTTGGAAAACAACGAGATATACAACACCAACAAAAAGAAGCAACAGAATTAACAAGAGCAATTTCGGGAATGAATACTAAAAATCGACATACACAATCAACTAAGGAAAAAAGAAAACGAAATGAAAGTTAAGCATGAAAATAATGCTGTCGAATAATGCTCCAATTTATCAAAGACCAAGGCGTTTATCAAATGATGATCAAAAAATTATAGGTAAACAATCAAGGAGCAGTCGGATGAAGATATTATTCAACTCAGTAATGGCGAAAATGCCTCTTCTATTGTACCAGTGCCAAAAAGAGATGGTATCAGGAAGCTATGCTGTGGCCATCTTAAATGAAACGTGAAAATTTTACGTAATCACTTTTCTAAAATGTTAATAACGATGGCCGTGGCCATCTAAGACTAAGATTCTCGCAAATACACATCGTTTGTAACACGCGACGTAAATGCCTTATCAAATAAGTAACTGTTCTGCTGTTTTTTCGGTATACTTTGATAATTAATAGAAGATGGCACAATAATAATCTAAGTGGATGACATTGTTATTCCTTCATTAAATGAACAACAGCACATTGAAAAATTAAAAAGAGTCTTCGAAGAGGGAAGAAAACATTATCTACAAATTAAGTGGGAATAGTGCCAATTCTTAATGAGAAAAATTACATTTATAGGTACGTTGCAGAAAATTCTTCGATTAAACCATCAACGGAAAGGCTTAGATAATTTTTCTGTGCCAAATAATTTTGAAACTCTACAAAGACGATTTGTACTATGTATCTCTTCAGCGAAAACATTCGCGGGCATGTTACGTAACAACGATCTGTTAGCGTTTCAGAAATTAACACATCGTCTCGTCGGTTTTCGAGTTTTGTCGTTATACAACCTGAATCATTAACTAAAGTACGTACTGATGCGAATATGTATGGATGTGGAGCTCTATTGATTCAGAAGTATGCAGATGATCAAGTATCCAGTTGAATATATGAATCGAAAGACAAGTTTAATAGAAGAAAATTGTTACTCATACGAATTAGAAGTTCTTGAAATTAATAAAACTTTAAAGAAGTGGCGAACGTATGTAATCGGGATTAAAGCAAAAATTGTTACAGATTGCCTTGCCTTTGCAATCACAATTGGCTATTTTCCTTCAGGAAGTTGATTTCACAACTGAACACGGATCAAACAACAAAATGCAACAGATCGATGCTCTCAGTTGAGTGTCTTCTTTATTAGCTAAAGATTCATAGAAACATCGTATATTCCTAGCTCAAAAGTTCTACGATTGAGTGCAAGCGATAAGCAAAATAGCAGAAAGTAATTCATATGAAAACTTCTACTTAAGGTAAGACATATTTTTTGAATTTACTGCTAAGGAACTCATTCTTACACCGTCACTGATGGAGCAAGAAATAATTCAACTAACACGTCGAGAACGCCATTTTTCAACCAAGGACGCACAAGCTTTGATCGAAGAAACACTTCACAAAGAAAGTGGAGAGAATCGTACAGAGTTGTATAATCTGTCTTATAACTGAAACTCAAAGTGGTAGAAAATATGGTTTACTGAATCCAATAGATAAGGCAGATAAACGTTTATTTATTTATTTACTTAACATAAAATATCAGCTACTCGTAAGTAACCGTATAACGAGATAAAATTAGATGACTTATCAAAACCAGGTTACATATATCCCCACAGCGACCTTAAAAGTAACCATACTTATAATGTGAAATCCTTTAGAACAATTAATTTTCTGTACAACATGGCTTTCTATTCCATAATTTATCGAAAATAATCTTAATAAAATTTGTTGGGCGGTTGCATTAATTTTGGCTAACATTTCAGTTGAAAAGGACATTTATTGAGAAAAACTTGTACAACGTAAATTAATCAAAATATTTTCCATCATTTTGTAAAACTTTCTTCCACGTTTCTACAAACTTGTCGATACCGTCTCGAAAGAACGACATTGATTTGGCAGCATCAGCCCATTAGCGCACTTCTTTAGTTTGTGGAACCGCAACCAAGCCATGCCCCATCGATGTGAATAACTACTAACCAGACGACGCTGTGATTGGTGTGGCTGTTCAAGCTGCAACAGTGTGTCCTTGACAACAAGGGCAACAAGTGATCAAAATTGCATTTTCAGTCAATTCGTACGGTAGCCATTTTAGCCTCTATGGCTGCTTTTTTTGCAACAATACATCGTTCAATTTGTTCAACTGACGTCAATATACATCTACAGTAACACTTGTAATCGGATTGAGCAGCTCGCAATACCTTGCTGATGCCACCCCATGCACAGGAAAACTTTATGGCCATGAATATTCCGTTTCGGTGGCGATGTGAAAGGCCCTCCTGTACCCGTGACTTTTCTTGGGTTATCGTAGTAGATCCACTTGTCATCGCCAAACACAATACGCCACAGAAAACTTTTCATTTTTTGCTTGGCTATTAATAAAACCGCGGAGTAGGAACGGTTGGAAATGGAATTTTCAGTTAATTTGCTAGGTAGCTATTTTTCCTCCTTTTGGATTTTTCCCATCGCATGTAAACGTTTAAAAAAAGAAAAATCATCAATTGCTAAGCTGTTCGAAAGTTCTTTGAGAGTTTGAGCTGGGTTTGCGTCTAATACGTCTTGCCTTCGCAATTTTCTGTTCTTTCAGACCGTTCTTTGTCATTGACATCGAAATCACCACTTTGAAACCGTTGAAACCAACAGTGACAATTGGGATAGGCTGGAACAGCACCACCATAAGCCTCTGAACGTGTTTGGTAAGCTTTGGCAGCAAATTTCTTCAGCTTGAACGACAAAAGTCAAGAAGTTCGAAAATTCAATTTTGTGCGCTCCACGTTTAGCGAGGGCTGATTAACTCAATAATATGAAATAGAAAACAGGTATTTTAGGTGGAAAAAGGTCAAAATCATTGAATCTAATCGTTGTGTGCATTGCCCATTTCTTAATAATTTTTACCTGTAGAAATCGCTGATCAAAACTTTTGCAAGCACCTAATATACCATACTAGTTAATATCGAAGTTAGTCTAATAGCTAGTACTTTCGCAACGAAAAATAGACCTTAAATCTAGTAAAAAGTGAACAGTTTAATTAATAGCCCTTCCATTATGACAGCTATTTAATAAACAATTAAAATGATGGAAAACTTATTAACAATACTTATTAATAACAAACTGTTGAGCTAGGCAACTCCACTGCCATGGTTCATATCGTGCGTACATTAAGCAAAGACGTTACCTGTGTAACGGAGTGACTGTTCACTCCGAACACCTAATGAAAATAGGTAGTAATACACATTAAAATGTTTGTATAAAACACTGCGTGTTTGACACAATGTGACGTCAAATCAAGCGACGATTAACAGAATTATTGGTCGTACAAATAATGATCAATAACATTACAAATTTAACCGTAATATTGTGCCCAAAATAATTATAATGGGAATATGGTAGACAAATAAGTAAATGTAAAATACAGCGCTTTTGTTTTTCAGTAAAAGGAAAGTGTTAAAATATTTATGAAAAATAATACTGTAAGACATCCCATTTCATTTGTTTCTTTAAAGAAATTTTATGTGGTGCCTTGATTACCGTTTTCGCGAAATAAACTCTACCCCTTTCTCACTCACTCAATCTTTCGTCTTTTGTATGTTATATTTTCTTTGATGCATACGTAAAAAACAAAAATAATATAAAAAATATTTACACACGTAAATATAAAAATATTTTTCTAAAGCATAGATTGTGTTTTTCGATAAAAGAGAATCGTGTTAGGATAATAATAAAAAATAATTTTCTTAAGAAACTTTAAATTTGGTCTAGCTTTTTTTCTTTTAAGAGCAAAGTGGTATCTCCTCCACATTGTTACAATTTTTCAAATTCTACAGTATGTACTGTGTGTACGTATCTCTTTCCCATAAATAATAAGCAAAGTGTATATTACATACTTACCGTGCATAGGTATATATATGTACATATGTATATATACACGCACAAGCAATATTCCTCCCGTAGAAAAGAACAAACTCTTTGGCGGTTATTTCATGCATACGTATATTCATATGTACATATATTCGTTTATTCTTATTAGTTACGTACAAGCAATACTCTTTTTCGACCTATAAACTATGTGATCAAGCTGTCAACCGTTGAAACCCGCACACTTTTGGCCAACGCCTGACAAAGCCACAAACGCAAGATTTGTTCCTGCGATAAAATTTTATTGTGATTGTAAAAAATCCCAAAGAGAAGAAACCCAACCGCAGAGCTGTAGCTCTTTACAGTATAAGTTGGCGTAATAATAGACAATTGCCCTATTGTTTGGTTTTATATTTTGCCACCTGTATGTATTCTGAAAATATTTCACGTTGCAAACATTGGCAACTTGACCAAATGACTACAGAGAGCGCTAGGGCGCCAAATTTGCACTTTTTTTTTTTATTAAATAATGAATTGCAAGTAAAAATGAGTTACACACGTAAATAATTACAGGCGGGAGCACCAATTGAGTTTATATCTTTCAAGTTAATAAAGCAATCGCAAATCCACACAATGCGAAATAAATAGGAAATTTTATTGGATCTATCGGAAAACACACGCACAGAGTTACCGTACTTTAACATATCATGTCAATCGTATAGGACCGATGGAACAAAAGCGAAAACGTTACAAAATAGTCACAGCTCTGCTGAGTAAATTGTGCGTTGATCAGGCCCAACAATGGTATAAACGCATTGACAGAGTAATGGAGTGTACAAATAACACGCATACAAGAAGTACATATATATTATCCTTGCGTCTTTACTGAAATTAATATGCGAACTAAAAGAAGCTGATCTACGAAAGCTGCTTCAAGATGTGTTAATCGAAGATTTATATTTGGAAAGAGAAAAATTTTACTTTCTCGCCGGAATAATATAAGTCGCGTTCAGACTGAAAGAAGCAAAACTTTCTATCGCAAAGAACTGAGGCATAAAAGTAGGGCATAAATGAACGGGTCAGTATAAACTTGATTTGGGTCTGGCTTGAAGCTAACGCAAATATCCTTCGTTCCTTATAAAATAATTAGTAATAGATACGTGGTTGAAAACGTTGGCGATGTAGAAGGTTCATCAAAAAAATCTTTTGGGGCGGATAACAATTCAGAATGAGCGAATGTAGGAAGTATATGTTAACCTCGTAACAAAGTATTTTGCAGTATAAATATTTTTGGAATCAAAGAGAACCATTTAGTCATTTTTGATTTCTATGATTTTTCTTTTTTTCATTCTTAATTCAGGGGAGTTGAGTCGTGATTGTGAATCTCAAGGAATAGCACCGCAAATTGGGTTTTTTATTAAACTTAGAACAGATTCACGAGATACGAAAACAAAAAAGCTATCGTTTCGAACAAATTTGCACTTGAATTGAATGTCGAATTTAAAAGAAAAGAAAACAGCCGCAAATGAAAAACTAAACTGAGGGAAATGGTTTTACGTGCAAATGGAAACAAAACAAAAAAGTTTGATTTTAGAAAAAAGTTAATAACATACGTAACTGACTATCGTTACACCTTTGGCTCCTAAAAAGAAGAGACCTACATTTACAATCTTTGCACACATCAGCACGTGCTTATCTAGCACTCTCTTTCACGCAACATCTTGGAAAACAAGAACATTAATTATTTGTATTTTTTGGAAATCTCATTTAAATTATTACCAAAATATTATAATCTACATATATGTAACTTATTATTATTATTATTAGAAATTTAGCCAGAGAATAAATTCTAAGACTAAAGTCTTAAAGCACTAGCATCTAAGGCTTTCGGCTTTATTAAAAACTCTACCGCACTTGAGATTTAAACCCATTGAGTTGCTAGTCGAGACTCTTGCCTACTCGGCCACTCAGGCGGATATGTAACTTCTTTTTTTTTTTGGTTAGAATGAAATTTTCCAGATGATGAATATATGATTTCCTTATCGTCTATTTCTGTACGATATTATTGTTGTCTACATAATGTTGGTTCCTTACAGATAAATAAACGTCAAGCTTGTTCCCTATTTTCACTTTGTTTTTTCAAAATAAATAATAGAAAATAAGGCTGTGACCATAGTTGTGTATAATGAAAAAAAAAGAGACTGATTTTTCTGTCGAAGCGAATGAAAGTTAATAATAAATACATTATCAGTGCTCAGGGGACTAATTATGTATGGCTAAGTTTCCTCTGCCTTTGTGTTTATTGTGCTACGTAAGCATAATATATATATATAATAGCTTCGATATACGTTCTCTCATGTTGGCCAAAACAGTCGAAAACTACAAAGCATGTGTTTTGCTTTGGTTGTTCAGAGGTGCATTTATAAGAAAAAAACAGCTGTAAATGGACACTCCAAAGAAAACTGTTTCACTCACAGACTTTTAAACTAAACCGAAAAATTGGATATTTTATAAAGAATCAGGTTTTTCAAAAATGGCTTTTTTTTATGAAATTATTTTCACCAAAATATTTTATAGATTGTAACACAAAATGTAGTTTTTTCTTGCAATTCATTTTAAAGCACTACGCAATCTTTATAGGTAAATTCTTATGAAAATACCTAATCTCCAAGGAAAAGAATGCCAGACCACGGAGTCTTTCCATCATCAAAGTATGCATATCTGACAAAGAATAATTTTTAATATTAGAAATTAATATGAATAATATGCACATACTTATATTTCTTGATTGGAACCTCATCCTTAGCCTCATATACTATCACAATAGAACATCTAAATACATACAAGGAAAAGAAAAAAAATAACCAAAAATTGCACATTGTAATTATACTAATGGCTTTGTTCCACTTGTTAACGGCAACGAATTGCTTGTAAAAGTTGTGCGCCAAATATACCCAAGTATTCGTCACAGCCAATTGCCGCTTCAAAATTTATCCTCTCGATAATCCTCCTTTCATCCACAGTGGTCGCTACAATAATAACTGGAATAATATAACAGCCGAGTTAAATGAAGTTTTAAGAATAAAATACCATACAAACAATTTGGTCTTGAATCGCGTTGATGATATTCGTTTTCATACCAAGCGTTAACTTTTTGAAGTTCTCACATAATAACCTTTGAGATCTAAATATCAGAGTTAAAATCGGAATCGCCCAGAAGAAACTGCAATGATTTGCCATCCCCCATGTCTGCATCGGACAAAATCGTATCGAACTTCGAACTTTCACGTGGGCAGTTGGAGGATCACGGATAATATTAATATCTGGCAAAATTCTTTTCTGCGGAAAAGCAATAAGGGCATAACCATATTTGGTGGTGTTGCGTATGCCACTTTTGAAAACGAATTGCGCTTTAGCTTGTCAAGTCTCCGGTCAACTAGGCCAAAAAGGCGGAAGCTTGATGGAGCAAGCAAAAATTTTTCTATTAATTGAAAAGTTGTTCATCAACTATTAGAGACTATTAACGAAATGTGAATTAGCATCTGTGTCGAGAGCACTGCCAAAATAAATTGTGAATAATCCTACTGTAAAGGAATATAATTGTAAATAAAAGAACTTTAAAGCGTATTTCTCTTGAACAGAATATCCACGATCTAGTGGTACGAGTCCTATGATAGAAGGAGAATTTCGTAACAGTATGTTTGAAGTATTATATTATTGTACACAATGAATTTGTAGAATTCAAGGTGCGATTTTGCATGATGAAAAATTCTTGTGTGGTTTTTTTTTATTTATCCCAATAACTACATTCATTTTTTGTCCAATATTAAAATTTTTTATATAAAAGTTCGTATATTCAAGAATTTAATCACTTTTAGAATACAATACAATTCATTATAAATTTCTTTTTAATGTTCAAGTTGACTTTTGTTTTTTAATGCGTATATTATTATGTATAATGATAATTTTGAACTATAATAGTCCACTTTCTATTAATTTAAAAATTTTATTATTATTCTTTGACCGAAAATTTTTAGTAAAGCACGTGGGTTCTTTTTTAGCGTCAGTGAGAATTGAATCCGATGGTGTCTTTTTTACATAAGACGGACGATTTGCCTGTGTGCTATTATCAATCTTTTCAAAAAATCATAGTTTGGAGTTTCGTTCTCATTTACTTGTTGT
>NW_023998567.1:1008194-1052328 GCF_014805625.2 Glossina fuscipes | reverse complement strand
TTCCCCGTCTTCCCAAATCACCAGACATGAATGCCATTAAAAATATGTACGATGGATTAGACCGGCGTTTGCGAAAACACTCAATCTCTTTTGTCCAAGATGTGAAAAAAAGACTACAAGAAGAATGGAGAAGATCGCTGTAAGATCGCATAAGAAAAGTTGTGCAAAATATATCAAAACGTTTAAATGTACTTAAGAAAAAGGATACCCCACTGTATATCAATTTTTAATAAAATGCTGTTTTTTATTTTCGTATCGTTCCTTACATGAAAGTAACCCAATATTAATGGCGCTATGTTTTTTTGAGTTCTTGAAGTTATTTAATTTTCTTGTCTACTGGAATAATATTTTGTTTATTTTTCTTTTTTTATATTTTAATAAGTATTGCTTAGAAGTACATAATAGTAAAATAGTTTTAAAGCAAACTTGTGTGCTACGAATGTTCTAAAAAACTTATCACACTCGGAAAGCCAAGATGGGTATTTCTTTGCAACCATTGAAGATTGATCCGTTGCAAATTTCCTCTTCTTAAAAATAATTGGGCTAATAACGTTTGTTTTAAAGCAACGACCGATTTTGCAGTAAATTGTTAACTAGTCGACAATCTGCTTTGTCATAAAGAGTTAACTGAACAGCGCAAAAAAAGGAGAAAAGGTGCGTTGAAAAAAAAAAGAAAACGTAAGTTAAAGTGTTTTAACGTAAACTCTCATTTGAGACTTTGCATTTTTATTCAACTTCTTTTGAGATTAATTTTGTACCTCTGAATTGTGATTTTGGGGCTAAGGTAGGTTCTACGCAGCTACTCGCCCTTGCGTAGGGCTCTTCCTCTTCTCTTTGCATTCGCTTTTACGGAGATATTGAGGGTAGAATGATGAGCAATAGAGAGCTGGTAGATCGCTTATATTAGAGACCACAACGTCTAAAGTTCTGTTATTGGCAACTAGTATACTGTCCTGCCAAAAAAGACAAGGCTCAAAAATTAGATCAAGCAACCCAGAAATACGATAATATCATCAGGCCCAAGTTAATCGATTAAAATTCACATTTCCGTGCCATGGAATACAAATTTTTGAGCTTCTTAAGATTCCTAACACTTTGTCGGCTCTTAGTGGGTCAGACATAATACTTACTAAGGTAGGGACTTTTAAGTAAATGGTCAAATTTAAAGTACGTTTTGAAAGACGCCTAATTGAGCTTTACTATGATACATATAGCCGATTGCTTATCTGAAGCGGACGGTGACGAGGCTAATGACTGGACAGATTTGAAACTCTCGGAGGCTAAACCACAATGAGATACGTCATAGAGACTGATACTTAAAAAAGCTACTGTTTAATAACTCCACTTTTTTAGAGAATTCGGGAAATCCACGTTTCGTTTGATACATGTCCGCTTTGCCATCAGGGAAAGTCTAACTGAGAAGTTTATTAGGATCATTGATGGCATTCACAACCAACACGTCCAAATTCCTTTGAGTGAGAACAATTAATTACTGAGATGAAAGTATTACAATACCAATACGAGAATTAGCTAATAAAGATCGTTGTAAGTTTAAAATATAGTGAAATAGAAAAAACTTTAAGATTTAAGAATTAAGTGCACTGAAAGTAAAAGTTGCATTGAAATTAATAAATAACTATTTTGTTTAGAAAAAAAGACATCCCAATCTAAACTTTTTTTAAACAAGAAGAAAAAATAACAGCTCTATTCTAAAAAAAAGGCACTTCGTCCTTTCCAAATTTTTTTCTTTTTAATGGTCTTAAAGTACGACATATGCGTGTATATTGTGATATTATTATTATTAATTGCGTGAGCAAATTGTACCGCGCCTTGGAAGATCTATTGTCTTCACCCATGGTCCTACCCCTCCAGCTTTCAGAGGTTTATAAATCTCGGCAACTTCCTTGGATCGAAGTATCGTATCGTGTTCGGCATTGTAAAATGCTCGCCAAATGCTTGGTGTGTGATTTTGCAGACGACTTCTCATTTACATAGAAAAAGATCGGACGTCCTCTCCGACCTTTGGCAGAATCTTCATGTATCGATGTCGGACATACTCATGTTTTTCAGATGTTACTTGAACGAATTACGGCCCGTCTAGAAGTGCGTGACTAAACATAGGTTGCTTCTTCTTAATTCCAGTAATTTATGCGCCATACCGGCCTTCTTAAGAGTTCAGAGCCTCATCCGGAGATTGCGCAAACTTCTACTTGGAATGGGAAGGGACTGTATATATTTACTTAATTTATTTACTTATTTAATTTTTTTCACATGAAACTCAGCTAAAATGTATTAATAATCGAATTCAATTGACTCTTAAAAGTAAATCTTATAATAATTATTTTTTAAAAATAGTATAAAGTACATAGGGAGAAGCAAAGAAATAATAATAATAATTTTTAGCTCATTCCTCTCTCTTTAGTTTGCGAAATTTCCAACCACCACATTAACTAACGTTGGATCGTTCAACATTGACATGGACGATTTCTAAGAGATCTCCTTGCTATATTGGCGGACCATTTATATCTTTATTGATGTGGTTTCGGATCGATATTTCAGGTTATACTTAAAAAAATTCCAATGTGTGTGTGGGGCTGTGTATTAGTAAAGTTCCCACTGGCTGTGGGGCTGAACTCGTTAGTGCTTTTAATAGACATAATAAATTTTCGACGGTGTTATACCTATAAATGTGTGAGATTCGTTTGTATGCAGTGGCAAACTTTAGCCGTTGTTCGGCTTCTCCACAGAAATCGAGAATTTCTTGGACACTAAGTGGTCCCGGAATTTTCCGCTACATTTACACTTGATTTGTCATTGTAACGGGTTTCTCCTGACGACGCCAATTTTTTTTTTTGGCGTTTACTAGCAGTTGTGGGTTTTCCTTGTTCTTACTGATAAAATATTATTGAAGACGATTTAACAAAAAAGTAGCGGTGTTGATCAAATTGAAGACGAATACGGTAGCGCCAGGCAATAATGATAGGGTGGCGGCGGCACTGAATTTTATACATTTTAGCTTAATATTAAATGTAGTAAGGGATGGCGGCGGTGGTAAATGATAGTAAAAGATGCTTATGAAGGCAGCTTGCAAGTAATAAGATATGTTGCGGCAATGATTGCTATGCAAGTGCCGCTGCAGCGACGCGAAAGATCACAAACACAATCCCAAAACTATAAAAATCGGCTAAGAAGGTATAATTGATAAAATAATTATGTAAGGAGCAGCTTTATTATGTAGAAATTTAAATTATAAAATGAATTCATACAAAATGCAATTCAAACGCGATTTATTGTTCCATTGTTTACATACAATGGTCGCGTGTCATTTTACATCCGGCACGGAGGGCTTCAAGGAGAGTAATAAATGACAGATATTTTTGGGCGGGCATGAACACGGAAAATGATATACATGATACTAAAAGTCAAAAATATCGCAACACTAACTAAGTAAGACAACTGTACTCAAAATAGGAATTCCCAAAAGCAAATTCCAATACAAACGTGAACATTGCCATTCCGTTACTGCAATCCAATGGTAACATATTTACAATAATTCATACATTTAAACGATTGCATGAAGCGTACGCATCGACTAATTCACCTTTCCCGTTTTTCTTATCGCGCCTATCCCATGAATTAACATAATTTCTTCACAAAATGACAACTAGCTCACATTATCCTCAAGGCAATGGTGTAGTAGGTCAGAGGAGAAGCGATGAAGACGTTCCTACCTATTAAGAGTCAAACAGTGTAAAATGAAATGTAGAGAATCTTCTGTTAGCGAGTGAGATAATAGCCGCAGACACAGAAATAAATATCGATCAGTCCCCAATCACATAACAATTAAAAGAAAGAAATTACGGAAATCTCATATACAACATCGTTCGTCCGTTATATTCGTTTACACGTCCCGAAAATTAAACGTTCTTTGTAATTACGATGGTCCTTTCAAAGTTATTTAAAAAGTCTGAAGTCATTGAGAATACGAACAAACGGTAATACACAATAGCTACAAGCAGACTATAACGCGAAATCACCGAAACGTTAGATAAATATATCAAAACTCAGCAACCACCAACTACCAGGTTTCGCTCCCACGCCCACAATTCTTTTCCTAGGAGTGAAAGTGCTCTTAGTACAGTAGTGTGTAAGCTCTTAATTTTTTGTTTTGACATTTTTGGAATTAATTGTAAATTTTTAATATTTCTAAGTAGGCAAAGTAAATAGAAAAATTTGTAAACCTCCTAGAACTAAACCAAACAAAAAATACACAGAAAAATACAAAGGCATTTATAATGTTACTCTTCACTTTGACACGGTATACAATATCATTTACCTATTTGGTAAAATTCTGTCATTGCTGCTGTTAAAAGCTATTGATCAATTTTTTTGTTTTTTCCCGCGTTGTTCTTCAAGGCACAAGTGCTTGTAAGAAAAATTAAAAACAGACAGTTAACATGAAAATTAGTGTTAGTCAAAATTTACGTGCTACACTAAGATTACACTAAGATCACATTTTAACGTTGGTTGGTTAAGTCTCGAGTGAACTATTTTGAAGGGAGGTTTTCGAACGGAATTGGGAACGCTGTGGCTGTCTAAGACTGGTCATTTCAACGTTAAGGTGAAATTAAGTCAACATCAATCCGTTCCGAAGAGAACGGCAACCTCCAGTCTTGAGTTATTAATTCCAGTGGTTATTTTTAACAACGGAATTTGTCCTGGGATATCCCAGCGTTCAAAGATCAGTTTGCAACTTGCAACACATTTAGAAATGGCTTAGAGAATTTCAGTAATTTTAAAATCCCGTGCCTTTTCTTTCATGGCAAGATTCTAGCAAGCAAATAGCTTCACGTATTTGCAAACGCATACGGAAAAGCTTATGATACAGCTAAATAAACGAATAACCGTATATCTTCTTTGTATAAAAATTCGATTGGCTCCTTAAATAGAACAAACGTTACCACAACTGGAGTAATACACATTTGTCATGGCTGGCACAAAGAGTGAAAATCCTCAAAAACAAAGTTATGCAGTTTTCTTATGTGCTGAATCAGAAATCGTTCCAGCATGGAAACGCGCTCAATCCTCATTCTCTAAAACATTTGTAACCAGCAGAGTAATCACAATTCAGTGTTTGACACAAGAGGACGAATGGCACTATTTAGAATTCGGTAAGAATCCAGGTGATGTACAGTCCAGAGCAGCAAACCTGTCCGCGTGCAATCTTCAGTTTGGAGATAAAATACGTCAACAGCATTGGGGCATCGAGCAACTATGAAGTAATGTATAATATTCAAAGGCTCACTTAAAGTACTTCAAACGTTTTTAGGTTGTGTTTATCTTTCCAAAGTTCGGCTTTACGAAAATACCCCAGACCGAACCTCAAGGCGCTAATTTCAAAAGGACTTGATACAGCGTTTCTGACTACAATACGAACAATATAGAACGCTTATTTCCAAATTGAATTAAAAAATTAGAAAAGCATTAAGATGTTCCATGTTCCACGACAGGAACAGCATTCATATATCCCATATTGCTTTCTTACGATGACGTACAAGAAAAAATGCTATTCAAGTCAATCCACGAAGACGACAAACACTGCGGACCAAATTTTATTAGCAGTCATACAACAGAGGTTCTAGCCGGTAAAGGGTAAAATAACGGAAAGAACTGTTGCCCGAAATTGTATACACTGCAACAAGGCTCGTCCCCAATTGTGTGAGAAAATTGTGGGGAATCTTCAAAAAGCCAGATTCACTTCATGAAGGCCTTTCATCAACGCACACTCTGCTTGCTTACTGTGGGCCAATGTGGATCTGCCGTAGGGTTAGCGAAAACAGACCAGAAGAGAGTATTTTGTTTTTGTGGGCGATCTATCCACTAACGCTTGCATTGGAGCGTTGAAAATGTTTATTGAAAGAAGCAGACTATGGGAAGCTGCAGGGCTCCGGAGTGGAACCTCAGCCTTATTATAAGAAGAATTAGAGACAATAATTGTGGAAATTGAACCGTTTTTGAATTATCGCCCTATGCCTACAGACAGCAGATACTTACAGCTCAATTTGACTGTGAAGCTAGTGGAAGCAGTGGTCCAACGCATACTTGCGTGTGTTGCAACGAAAATATTAATCAGAAGCGTCGTCTTCTAATATCAAACGTGGAGATTTTACATTAAGGGCGACAACTTTTTGTAATGAAGTAGTTATTAGGGAAAATTGTTCACTTGCATTCCGAGAAGGCAGGGTGGTAAGTGTCGCCAAAATGAAAATTACAACTGGAATATTCGAGAAATATTATTCACAGATTAGCAAAATTATTTCACGAAGAAAAAACAGAAGATTATTTGGGAAACAATCCCACCGTGTCTCGATTTATGCCTAAAGACCGCAACGGTGTCCGTACGCCAAAAAGAACAAAACTGTATACAACCCTATGCTGGTTACATCGCTAACAACATGTGCAAAAATTTCGTGATTACAATTTTACACCATTTGAGTAAGACGCCTTTTCTTCAGGCGTGCAAGCTCCGCATCAATTGCGTCTACCAATTTCGACTTGCAAAGTCTTGACTAATAAATGAGAAACGAATTACCATAACTTTTACAAGCAGACGATTTAGAGGATCACCGTTCAAAATAATATAAAATATTCGATCATTGTTCGAAATTAAGTTATCTTTCGTTCACCAACACTTTGACCCAAAGTTCTTTCAAGTATTTAAGGTATACGCCGATGGCCACAGATATGTCCTTACCACTGATAACAAACAAACCTTAATATAATACATCTACTGCAATTCATAAATTCTCACAACCAACACCATCATCCAGTAAGCTACTCAGCGCCTTTGCTTTCCGCGCTGCTGTTATTTGACCGTTGATTTTGAAACTACGTTCCAAATTTTCAAAAGAATTAAAATTACAATCAAACCGCTGATTTTAATTCAAGCTTGGGTCACTTTTACATAATATACAACATGGACTCATAATTTCGAGAGTATTTATTTCCAAAATTCTTGATGGTTCGCACGCCCCGCTTATCAATATTTTACATTGTCTCTAGATGCAGGCGCTCATTATTTACCATGATACTTGTAAAGCGCGGTTTCGTTACAACACGGTACAAAATTTGTGAATGTTGTTCACGATTCAAAAAAACAAATATGTGATTTTTTCAAATGATTTGCCTTCATTTTTATTTTATCGTTAATAATAAAAGTTTCAACCAACTTTGGAAAAAAAATAGATTCGACATAATTCTTGATTAAAATTAATTTTGTGATCGAAACCATTACTTTTTTAAAAATATTTTTAATTTTTGCACATCGTTATAATGTTGAATTTCGAAATTTTTTTTTTTTTTTTTGTTAAATCTTGAAGTTAATTTGCTTTTTAATTTGTTTATACATTGGAACAAAACTTTATAGTGATATTTTCATCATAAAATTTTGTGATAAAAAACATATGATATAGCTCATGTGTATTATAGAGAATTGCAGAAATGTGTGAAATATATCTATTGTATGCAAATAAAATGAATAAACGTAAATAAAATAAGTTATTTAGTTATTAAGTTTGAAGATAAACACAATTAACTGAAACATAAATTTTTTTAGCAATAAAAAATATCTACAAATTTCTCGCTACGAAATTTCTTACTGGAATTTATTGAAGCATTCGGCAAACATAAAAACTTAGAATTTTTCAATGTAAAAGAAACGACAAAAACAACAAGTCTACATTCATACTTTTTAAACAAAATATCCGATCATCTTGTCATTTAGTTGTCTCTTGTTTTTAGTGTGAAAAAGTTTTCTGCCGTTTTGTTTGATACAACTTTTCTCTGCATGCAAATAATCATTTGTTGTATAGATTTCTATCAACTTTCGGTTTACACAATCATAGAAAATATGCAACATTGGCATTTTTGATTCTAACGCTCTCGAAACTGCAGCGCTCCAAATAATGATGTTCATCATACGAAATGGTAAATTAAGAAAATTTCGCTAGTCTTTAACACTAGATTTACTGCGCTCTATTTTTACCAAGGCACCTGAATTTGACCGACAAATTTTGTGAATCGTCACAGTCGCAAAGATAAAACTAGAACGCTGAAATTGAGCATACGCATTCCTTCATCGATTAGGAATTTCTGGTTTAAAAAACGGGAGTAATTTGTCTACAAAGATGCCCACAAAGTTGAAAAAATTAAAAAAACGCCGAGAAATTTCTTACATTTTTGCCTACAATTTTCGATGCCGAAAAAGTATTGATTTAAACTTGTACCCCAACATTGACCACAACCACCTACAAGTTTGTCACAAAAATGCCGCTTTATTGATATGTCCATAATTAAACATACAATTTTTATTCCAACTTATTTCCAATTGATCTTCCATTTGTCAGAATAAATTCCTAATCGATCAAGAAATTTGTGACGCAAACGTCTTAATTTTTTCGACTGTAACGATTCACGTAATTACCCGCGAAATTGACGTGTTTCGGTAAAACAAACAAGGTACATAAAAGACATCGATAAATTTAGCGTTAAAAATGTGATTTCCTTCTTACTCCAACTGATTTCTAACCGAAAATTTTATATATTACAGTACAATTTGCCAAAAATGTTGAATCATAATCACCTTCATGTAGTAAATGTTTATTTGTATTTGTTTGTGAACTTAAGTCTTATCGCAAAGAAATCTAAAGATCACATATTTGTAATACATATACACATATCAATATATTCTTGATCAGCATCAAATTCTGAATCGAATTAAGCACGTCAGATTGTGTAACATTTTCCTGTTACAAACATTCTCGTGATCGCAAAAATAAAGTTATCGACTTCATATTTGGCAGAAACATTTGAACTTTATCCACGTAGGTTGATATTCAAGATGGGCCAAATCGGACAAAGGCCACGCCTACAATATGACGTAAAGCGAGGACGCCTTTGTTTATCGAAAAACAAAAAATTAGATTTTTGCTCATTACTCATCGACTGCAGCAGATAAAGCTACAAAAATTGGAGCGTATATCCTTTAGACGACACTGCAATATCTGTACAAAAATTTGGAAAATTATCCACGCTATCAATATACGCGTATCGAAATTTAATTTTATTTTATAACGCGTGGGAAAAACTTTCAAAAACTCCATAAAGTATGTAAATTCTTGGCCAGTGTCTAATTTCGAATGAAACTAAGAATGTCTATCTGTCCGTCTATCTAACTCCATAGTAGTTGCGGTGAACATTCTCGCTTTACCAAAAATGAAGATATCGACTATGAATTTGCGAAAGAATTCGGAAGTGACATATACTTTTTAAAAAATGCGTTTTAGTCTTTTTCGGGATAACGGTGATGGGTATAAGAGATTCAGTCACCACCGAATATAATTTTTTTACTTGTATTTTTATTCTTTTCTTCCTTTTTAATCTAAAAAATTTACCCGTACTGACAACAAAACCAAAAATTAAAATTTATGGATTCTACCCTGTCGAAGTACCTTGACCAAGTAGCGATGAATCTAACCAACACAAGCCCTGTTACATACTGTTATTCTATGTCAAACGTTGCGGAACAAAGGAGCCCATCTTTATTATGTAGTATCTTTCTTTTCCATAGTAGAAAATGTTATAAATATCTTTCTCAAAATTAATATTGTCAGATGTATTCTATATGTATATTAATGTTTTGGTGTTGAAGAAATGGCAGAAACGAAAATACCTGATAATAAACTAAATAAGACTTATTAGCTTGCCATAAAATAAGATTAAAAAAATTAAAAAGAAATTTTTGGAAAATATAAACAGAAAGCTTTGGCTCTTCTTATTTACAGATCATACGAGAGCGTTTACCTGATTTTCCTGCACGTAATAGCATTATTTGGAATAATACACCAGGAGCTTTATTAACTCTTCCAGCATTTACCGACAGCTTAAGGTAAATTAAATTGTGGCAACTCACTTTACTTGTGGGTAGTTGTAAGTTTTTGTTTCATATAAGCTAGATCTTCTAGCAGTTTGAAATATTATTTTGCTAACTTTTCAGTTACATTGCTATGTATCATAGTGCTTTCCGCAGCATTGCTGCAAGATTGTACAAACTTACATTTTATGTACCACTAAATTTTGATAAATATAAAGCATGACACTCGTGGAAAGTGCGACTAAAAGTATGATTGATTACAAATTCAATAATTTAATTCTGTTAAAATGTTGTAAAGGCCATGCATTTCATTCAATATCAAAATATCTAATATCTCTCTCCCTCCGTAAACTGACTTTTTTGTGGCAAGATCATTTAGCATTCAGCTCGATACTGGAATGCGTTGTCATAAGCTTTGATGATTCCTTTTGTATTTTAAGAAGAAAATTGGTCTCATTTTTAAACACGTAAATTTCTACTGTTAGTTAAAGAGCAAGATGATTACTTAAATACCCTTTCGGTCCAATCACATTTATCTTTCACAAAAACTACAAGCAATAAGATATCGAGTACCCAAAAATTTTAGCGTTTTCCAAAAAAAAAGTAACGGTTAAACCAGACTTTGAAATTCGGAAAAGGCATGAATGCATAGGTTTCATTTCGTAGTGCAGACAAGATGACAGAAGCAATATTTTTACGAACGTGGTTGTTTGCGTACAAAATTTCGTTCAAATATTTTTACAAATTGTAGGGGGGTTTTGGAAGGCTTCAATTGAAATAAAAAGTTACTATAAATGAACATATATTGGAACAGTTGTCAAAAAAGGAGATATTTTAAGCATGTGTAGAAATGAGACAAAAACTTTAACTTGCTGTGTAGCTTCCTGTAAACCAAACGCATAGAGATCATTGTGTTTCTGTATTACCAATTTTCTTGGCATTATTCGGTGGGCAATAGAAAAAGAAAAGAAATTATTAAAATAATGCATTTCAACATCTTGTACGTTAGCCAAAAGGTCAGACAATTTCAATTTCCCTACAGATAAGAATAAAACAAAAACGCGCTGGAATTGATTTTACGGGAAAAGGACCAAACAAACCAAAAGTGGTGCCGGAAAATTTCTCAAATGTAATATGTTACAAAACCTTAAACCGATTATAAAATACAAATAATTCCTTTTTGATTTCAGTAAATATTTTCAAACGAATTTAAAATCTGGAAGACATTTTTTTTATCTTACCAGAATGCTTGTTTGAAGCAAGATTGACCAGTTAAATTTTTGGGTCTCATTAATTGTAAACGCGATTTTTAACGAAACTTTTTGCTACAGAAATCTTTTTACAAAATTTTTCAATAATTTTTTAATCAGTAAGATTAATAAACTCCTCTCAAACACGGTTATATTTGAAGCAATTGTTACAATATACAACTACATGTTACAAGTGGACGGACCCCATTTCATCCAAATACCAAATTTTATCAAAACATCTCAAAAATCGGGACCTCTAGCGTGAAAACAAATTTACGTGGGCACACATCAAGCGGACAGACAAGTATAGAACGGTATAGAAAATTAATTAATGAATTGATCGGTATAATAAAAAGGGGGTCTTTCTTAAGCGATTTTGCATGTTACATATGTTTGGACAAACTTAATATGCCCTGTAGTGTTGTAGGGTATAAGAAGGAAAAGTGAAAGGCGATGTACACGCAAAGTATTCGAGGAGAGAAGGTGTCGTAAGCCTAACTAAGACGGGGTATTACGTCAAAATGAAAATGCCGTGAGACAATCGAAGAACTGGTTAGTCTACATGAGTAGGAATTGTGAGCTAAGTTATAATTGTCGTTTTTATATTGTAAATCTGTATATTGTATTACAAAAAAGAAATAGTTAATAATGGTGGGGATGACGATTTTGTGTTAGACGGACATACTACAAAGTAATGCTGTTTGAATCTGCTGAAATTAAAACTAAATAAATGTAAGAAGCTTTCTTTCTCAAGAAGAAGGTCATTTATTACTCAGTATTTTATTGATTTGCATAAGTTGGTGGACGTCGATGCGTTCACAGATTTAGGCGTTCTATTTGCCCAAAGATTACGTTTTAACTTGCACATTGAGCTCTCGTTAAGTATACCTAGGTCCGCGCTTGGTTTTATAAAGAGGTGGTCCAAAGAGCTTGGTGATCCTTACATTACTAAAATACTGTACATTGTTTGGTTAGATCTATACTTGCGCCTCTGTTGTGTGATCTCCTTCCTATAGGTGCTATGTAGATTCAATTGAATCTGTTGAAAAGCAATTCTTGCTGTTTGCCCTTGGGAATTTGGGTTGGGATCCGATTGCCTCTCTTCCCCCCTATAAAAATAGGTTGCTTCTGTTGTCCTTATCGTCTCTTGGGAAACGTAGATTTATTCTTGGCGTTTCCTTCATAATCAAAGTAATAAATCGTGCTATCGACTCGCCTGCCTTGCTTGGTGAAGTAAGCTTTAATGTCCCCAACCGCTTCTCTAGGCACTTTACCTTGGTTAAGCTTAATCAATGTAAATATAATTATGAGCTGTTTAACTCGCTGAGAGTTGTTTCCAAGAACCTAAATGATGTCTATCACTTATTCTCATTGTCGGACTCTTTAAAGTCCATTAAAGCAACATTGCTTAATGCCTGTTGTGTCAAAAATTATTGAATTTCTAAAGAAGGAAAAAAAAAAAATAAATATAAAAAAAACTTGGGAAAAAATTCAATTTAATATTTTTTATAAAATATACATATATTTTCACGCAAATATTGCAGTTTTATTAAACTTTACTTAAATTTAAATTCAATTCACTATCAAAAATTGGAGATTTTTGTAGACAGAAGTAATCTGAAAAAAATGTTTTTTCATATGCCGGCAGAATCTGGAAATTGAAATATTATTCATTTATTTACATTTATGTATTTTATATGTCTTAAAACATTTTACATATAAATATATGCCCATGCTTTACATATTTTTTAGAATAGAAGAATACTTTTGTGTAAAAAGCCTTTCTTACTGTAAATAGGAAATGTCAATATTGGTAAATAACATAGTTTTTTAGCTGTGAGGGCTGTTATTTCATTACATGGAATACCTACATGGGAAAACACACACGTGAGTTTATTATGATTTCGAAATAATTTTTTTCAAGTTTGTACGAACGGGGGAGCTAATATCGAGAATTGCATAAAGGGCTAGGCTGTCGGTGCATCCCCAAATTATTTCGACGCTGTGAAGTGAAAGTTGCTGCATGACAAATCTATACAGCTTCAACAGTATACATGGAACAGCAATCGTACAAAAGATCAACGTCTATTATATCATTATTTCCTCTAACAACAGCAAAAGAAACAGCATTATTAATTTTAGTTGCTCGGCGTATAAAAATATGCACTCAGATAAGCATGCTTGTAAATCCTTAAAGAGGGGCCTATACAATAATTGAGTGCTTGTTCCTTTATTGTAAACTGTGAGGTCGACTTGGATGGATGAAGGATTGAGTTTATATGATGGTCAAGCAGGACTTTGAAGAAATGGAGTGATAAATTTTGCTTTTTAAAAAAATCTTCGCAAATGTTTATAGCAGATTTAATTTTTGGAGTAGTTTTGTTTGATTTCCTTTCTGACATCTTAATGTATTATTGGGAGTTTATGGGACAGTTTATGGACCACGCGTAGCTTAACAGATCGAAAATATTGACGTAGAAATGGCAGTCCGAATTCTTTCAAAATGCTTTTAATCGGTATAGATTAGAATGTATGAAGAGTTTTACGGACAACATAATATCAATCATTTCGAAGATAAACATGGCACGCCGCTCTGCGAACTCAAATCACGCTCTTATGAAGTAGGTGATATTATTTGGAAGATTTTTAATCATCATCTTAACACAAGCATTTTGGCTTTATGCTAGAAAAACAGGTAACTTATTTCACTTCCCAAATATAGAACCGGACATTTCGTCGAGAACTATAAAGGCATTGTAAAGTTGAACCTTAACCTAAATTGAACGAATTGTTACTCAATATATAGCTTTTGCTATAAAATCTTACATATCTCCATTCCAGCATGGCTTCCTAAAAAGAAGATCAACTGTTAGCAGTTTCTTCGCGTTTACTTGCCATGCGTTCACCTGGTCCCAAAAATGAAGATATCGACTTCAAATTTGATATAAATATTCGAAGTTTCTGTGCGCAGGTTGGTATTGGCAATGGGCGAAATCGCTCGAAGCGGAAGTGTGCAGTGGAATGTAAACTGAATGCAACTCCGTTTCTTTAAAAAAAAGATAGTAATGTTAAAATCCATATGGTAGACACCGCGATTACTTTTTTCTCAATAATATGGGTATCAAATAAAAAACTTGGAGAGTAGAATGCGAAAAATATAGTGGTGGGTATGTGAGATTTGGCTTCCGCCGAATGTAACTTTCTTACTTGTTTTTTCACTTTTCTTTATATAATTTGCGATACCTTTAATAATAATTAACATAAGATTCGCTCAGTTAACAGTTAAATTATTTTAGCTGTAGGTAACTTATGTATTGTTTTAGACGTTGTATTGTTGTTGCTGTGAAAGTAGAAAACATATCAGAACAGAAGCAGTAAAAAGATATATCTGCGGCTGATGAGGTGAATGTATTTTGTGCTCATGATATTGTAGGTGAAATTGTTATCAGCATGGATGATAGGGATGAATTTGATGATGATTTCCATGATGAGTTTTGTTCTTATGCTTACCAATTTTAAAGTACCGACAAACTTAAAAAATAAATTAAATTTCACAAATTGAAAGCCTTGCGGAAAGTTTTGTATTTTTTGCATTCTAAAAGAGATGTAATTGGTGTCACCCTTTCCAAACTAACTCTTCTTTGTCTTCTTCTTTTTTTCTGGTGGATCAAACAATTGAAATAAGCACTATAAAAAACAAATTTAATTCTGATTTCATATGCATCAATTTCAACTTCGGTCTACAGTCCGTATCACTGGACCGTGGATATTTTGTTCAAGAGAAATGCGCTTCAAATTTCTTTTATTTACAATTACATTCCTTAAATGTAGGATTATTCACAATTTATTTTTGGCAATACTTTCAACTGCTTAACTTAAATGTTCTTTTTCTACTAACTCTGCCTTTCACGAATATTCTATTTGTACACATTTTTACCATCATATTGTAAAAAAATGACGTTGTGTTGCCTCTATTAATATTCTGACAAGACTTTAGCAACTCATAAGCTTCCCGGCCATCACTCAACACAAAACATCGTGTTCTTACTAAACTGATTCGGTATTGCTGTCGACATGGGTGGTGCGCATGGGTTGTAACGGAGCAATCTACTCGGTAAATTAACGGAACCTTCGTATTTTGGTGTTAAATCAAATATATATTGGGGGAAATCAAGAAGAGTACAAAATTTCCTTATTTGCGAAGTTACTTAGTAGGGAAAGACAAAAGCCAAGACGTATTTAGTAGGCAGCCTCCTTTTTCGTTTCAGAGCACGCATCGGCAATAACGGACTACTGGGTTCTTCAAGGCTGGGGTATCCTTTTGTACCGAGAGTCTATAAAATAATGATGCGAGAGCACGCTGTTGTTTGAAGGACCCCGTTCCGGGCGGTCAATACCTAACTGCTAATCATCGGTTAGTTACAGAGCCAGGGTAACCTTCCGAACCAAGAGTCTATAGGATAGTGGTGTGAGAGCACCTTATTACCCTACGGAACCCGTTCCGGAGGGACAATACCTGACTTCCAACCACTGGTTAGCGGGCATCTTTTCGGGCCGAGTCTGTAATGATGCAAGAGCACGCTATTATCTTAAGGACCGCGTTCCAGACGAACAACACCTAATCGTTAACCATGGGTTAGCTACTAAGCTAGGGTATCTTTCCTGATCGATAGACTATAGGATAATGATGCGTTTCGCACACCGTTCCAACCACTGGTTAGTGGTAGGGCTAAGATACCTTTTAGGCCGCTATAAGATAAGTGCAAGAGCACATTGTTACTTTAGGGATCTCATTCCGGACGGACAGGGCGACAAACTGATACTACTTAAGGGGATCTTTACTTACCTGTTAGTTTTAGTTTCGCTGAACAACTAAAAGAAAGATTATTAATTGCGAGTTGCTTTTATAGCTACTGGCTCCCACACTAATGCGTTAATATCTAGCGCTTTCACCACGAGATGTTTTTACTTACTCTACTACTTACATGCTAATGCTGACTGGAGAGAGTAACTTAGGGAAAGCTATATTAGTACTTAAACAAAGCTGCAAAGCGAGGTCATGCAGCGTTGCATTACAATTTTGAGTAAAGACATCAAGACTAGAGGTTTAAGTGTATGAACTTAAAGTTTAATGGGTTTATCTAGAGTTACATATAGATTGGTTAATTTTTATTTACATTTTACATTTCACAACTCCTTTAACTTTCGGATCAGGTAAGAAAGTCCGCTTCCTTACAGGATGTGCCCATGACCTTTGCGCTTGGCATTTCCAAAAAGAATGCATATGTCATCCACAGTAATGATACAACGCAAAAATAATCTTTTTTACATCGCTCAAGGGAAACAAAAAATTCTATTAATGAATGCTGCTTATTTCGCATATATGAGCATATATATGGAATATAGCAACAGTATTATGTGCGATAGTTTCAATTTGCCATTTATTACACATTTGATCCTTGTTGACGGCGCAGTATATATCAAATATTTACACTACAGTGGTGCGCTATCTATTGTCCAAATCTCCTACAGATTAGGGGAACTGATATATCAGCCATCTATGCTAAGTGCGTAGTAAAATTAATGTTGTCGAGTTAGTAGTTTCCAATTTTGGGGCGTCTTATTATAACGCTGAGTTGCCTTAATAATCAATAATAATCAAGGGGAAAAGTTAGGTTCGGAGAAATTTCTTTTATTTTTGTTTTAAGGCTAGCAGCTTGAAAAATAAAAGCGACTAAAGAAATTACATTTATGTCTAAATGTTTCCATGAAATTAAATTATTATAACAAGACATAGAATGGAAGACATTAGAATGGCTACGTCCCATATGACTAATTCAAAATTCGCAAACCATAAGAGACAGTTGAAAATGATGCGAGTTTGCAACTTTTAATAAATAAAATATAAGAGATGAAATTTTGCAAAGCTTAAGTGCTCTCTACGAAAAACCGTGATGTAAAGTTAGAAGTGAAAGAGGCTCTGCATTTATATTTACAAAACATGCGATTACAATTATCGAAAATGACATCATAACAAGTGCCGATGTTTGTCCATATATTAAAATCTTCCAAAAGTTCGCAGTCTGTAGCTACATAAAATTTATATCGGCACGAAACAAATACAATAAAACTCTTCATGGGCATAAAAAGGGACAAAATAATTGTTAAGAGTAGTATATAAAAGAGAATCTTATAGACAATATATTCAGCAAGGTTCATTAATCATTACCTTAGTTGTTTTGAGATACGTATTTAAGTCTTACGTTCTTAATGCAAAAAGTCTAGAGGTTTATGTCAAATGAGATTAAAGGTAATTTTGAGGATTTTTTTTTAAGTTTGAGTTGAAGTGGACTAAGCCAATAAAAACTTATATGCCCAGATAATATATATATATAATTTGATAATTATTTGCAGAAAATATACATGAATATTATTATAATAAAAAAAATTTACGTGAAAAATTGAGTGATATGTTAAGTCCAATATGTTAAGTGCAATTGTAGATTGTTGAGTTGTGTGTAGTAACGTAAGAACACTTTGGGTGAACAAAACAAGTGTTAGAGAAAATTTTGTTTGAATGTAAACATAAAAAAAGTATAAATTCAAGGTGAATTAAGAAGATTAATTTGCTTTTCTAATAAAGCAATTTAGCTCCCCGAGATGACGTTAGTTTTTTTTGATGCAAAGAGCTCGAGGAGGGAAACTCCACTATTATCGGGCCTGTTGCGTCTGAAAATGGTACGCTCAGCAGATTCGCTAGTATTACAAACTTCACATATCAAATGGTATAGCACGAATAATTTCTAAATATACTTTATCATAACTGTGATCACACATTAGACCGTAAAGAGTTTTGATCTCAAAGAAACTAAGGGAAGTCTCTGATAGGGGTTCAAAGCTAAAAGTGGGATTTATTTTATAAAAAAGGCCACTAAATTGGACACCCGCAATGTCTTTAAATTTGTCGGTTAATTACTGAGAGATGTGATTTTGAACTGGCAGTATTGCTTCATTTGATATATTTGGTGGATGGTTCTCAGTGACCAGGTTACCAAATAAGATGACAACCATCAATTTGTGTTTCGCATATCATTCAGTGTATTTTAAATACATATTGATTATTTGCTATATGATTTAGTCAAAAAAGTTCCACGAATGTTGCATTTGCTCTTAATGAATTACCTTTTTTTTATTATTTCTTTTCTCAGATTTATGCCCTTCCAGTTCGAAAATATGAATTTTCAACCGCGTTCTAACTACACAGCCGTAATTTATGTACAAATAGGGGCACCTTTAAACCCCAACAATGCACTATATAAGCTAGTCAAAACTATAACGAGAAGTCAATTTATTGCTAAGGTAAGGCGATATTGCGTTGAAACCGTGTAATACATATAAGGGATCTAAATTTGTGTAATTACGCTTCACAGATAATTATTTTGTGGGCAGCAGACCGTTCTACTCCATCTAGAAAACGTTGGCCACCGACGTACCATATACCATTCCACGTAATAAATCTCGACAATTCAGACCGCAAGAAGCCTTATATATTTCAAGGTCCGGTCAATGTCATTGATTCTGCAAACAGCCAAGCAGAAGAAATCATTAAAAAAAGCCATGATCAGAAAGGCGACGTACACTCATCGAATAGTCAGATATTCGCTAGTACTGAAACGACTGATGAACGCCTTAGCATATCGCAACGTTTTTTCCCTTTTAAAGAAATCGAAACAGATGCAGTACTTTCTTTGGATGAGGATGCAATACTGAACACTGACGAAGTAGATTTTGCATTTACAGTATGGCGAGATTTTCCCGATCGTATTGTTGGATATCCAGCCCGTGCTCATTTCTGGGACGATTCAAAGGTTTGTTCAAAAAATGTTAGAACATTAAATTAAATGAAATACAATTGCAGAATGCCTGGGGTTACACATCCAAATGGACTAACTACTATTCCATTGTACTAACTGGCGCAGCTTTTTACCATCGTTATTATAACTACTTGTACACAAATTGGATATCATTGCTGCTTTTAAAGACTGTACAACAGTCTTCCAATTGCGAAGACATCTTAATGAATTTTTTAGTGTCGCACGTCACACGTAAGGCGCCGATAAAAGTCACTCAGCGCAAAGGTTATAAAGACCGTGAAACAAGCCGCTCGCCTTGGAATGATCCCGATCATTTCATACAGCGTCAAAGTTGCTTAAATACATTTGCAACAGTTTTTGGGTAAGTGGCGCACGTTATTAACCAAAAGAAAACAGTTTTCCCAAATTTTTATAAACTCATACTACTCTCATCTTCTTCTTTACAATTGCTATAAACGCGTTTTGTACGCTCATTAAATATGTTTTCGCTCTTAGCTAATGTGTTAGAATACAAATTTCAGGAAAGTTGATATTCCCTACGACTCCCGACACAATCCATAGCTTTGTCAACAATGACAAATTTTACTGTTACATCTTTATTCTGAGCACAATCACTGATTCATTCGGTCTTGTTATTTTTTATGCGTTTTCTTCGTTTTCTCACGTTTGAACATAAATTTGGAGATTACAAAAAACATATTTCCGATCTATGCTTCAGCAGGATTTTTTATTATAACCACGAAATGTAGTGCAACGTTATAAAAGAAAAAGTTGAAAAATAAGGTAAAATATGAAAAAAGTTGTATAGATACTGGAAAAAAATAATGAATAAAATGTTTTTATTCAATTTTCTGGAAAATAATGGAAAATTGCAATGATATTGTTTATAAAGTTTCCCGAAAAAGTTTAGAATTTTCTTTTCTCACTCGCTCTGCATCAAAGCGCTAAGACCGTGCAGTGCCGTGCAGATCGCAAAGGTTTCTAGCCAGAATAAAAAGAAGTGTGATTGATTCTCTTTGTAAGATCTCTGAAAAGAATTTTTGTCTTCATAGTGTTTACAATATTGTCTTGTTATTCTATACAATCTTTCTTTACGATAGCGGAAATTTCCAACGCATTTATGAATTAGATCATTGGAGGTATTGGCAAAATGATACTTTTTTTGATTGTATGATTTCTTTGCCATTGAGCGTTCGGTTGAGTTTCCACGACAATGAACTTAGACGGCAAAAAAGTGACGTGATGCCAGAGTTTTACCTAGGACAAAAGCAACGCAAAAAATAATAGCAGATTTAATTTTTGAGATGATTTCCTTATTTACGTCTTGAAGCTGTAGAAGAGTTCAGGCACCCGGCGGATTTCAACAAATTGAGAATGCTGCGGGAGGAATGGAAGTCCGGACTGTTTTAAAATTTTTGCAGTCGGTATAGTTGGGAAGGCATGAAGAACTTCCCGGACAACTGCATAATATGAAACATTGGAAAACTCGACATAACTTTCAGCGGATTTTGCATAAATTGCCAAGCCATAGTCAATTGTAGATATAATCAATAATTGAACAACATGGATCAGCGAGGTTGGATGCACAAAGCTTCGCTACGAAAGAAATTTGCAAAATTTAGCATTTTTTTTATATTATCAGGAATTGTACTGTTTATCACGAACAATGCCAAGTAACTTTAGTTCGTTCACTTCATTGATGATTTATTTAGCCAGTGGAATGCTCCGGAAATGTTGCCCCAATCCAGCAAACTATTTAGGATGTTTGCAAAAACCTCATAAACACAATTGATATAATTGATATAATCCTTGTGAAGACAAAAGCGTCAATTACGGTAATGTGATGACCAACTTTGTTGCAATTACATTTTGTTCGGCTATTATGAACAGGGGAGATCCATGTGGAATCCCGTTACTTAATAGATAAATGAATTTTTAAAGGAATTTTTCAATGCATGAGATTGTTTAATAGCGGCCACTACGTTAGTGTAATGACATTAGCATAGCATAATGTTATATGTATATGAGTAAAACTTCCTCTAGATAGAATCGAGAAAAGGGTGCCATGGTAATCGTTTAGCAGTGTTGTATATGCATAGAGCAAAAAATGTTCAATAGTTCTACCGCGCGGACTTACCATCAATTAAAATTATCTGTTTCTAGGAGTGCCGCTCAATAAGGAGGTAAGATGATTTAGTCAAAAAGTTTGGTTGGGGAGATTATATATGCAAAGATATAATTTTTAACGAGTGCGTACAATATGCGGATTTCATGGATAACTCTAACTCGTATAAGTGATTGCACTAACCATTCACATTCATTGTGCATACTCGACAAATACTATACTGACCACACTTAATCCACCTCACCGTGAGTGCGATCCATAGTACGGATCAATTTCTTTACCATATACTACTACCGAAGCGATGCAGATAAACCGCAATTAAAAATGTATAGCTACTGCTCGCTTGAAAAGCAAACCGATTACCGTCTGGTGTCGCTAACCCGGAATACATTGATTCGCAAAAGCGCTCGACGGTTATTTTTTGTTTACTTCGAATGAATAAGGTGATAAAGTAGTGAAAAAGGCAGTAAGGCGCAGATATAAATATTAGTATATTATTATATTAATATAATAAAGCCGATGATACAGTTATAAACAAACTCACGAATTACTTCTGACTATTTAATGGTCATTGGAATCCATATTATTGATTTATCTTTTAAACAGTTTAAATACCGCGGATTCTTGATTCAAAAATGATTGCAGTTTACTAACACTGTTCGCTGTAATGCATTACTGGTCCTCCTACATTGATCAGTTTCCATATTTTATATGAATTGTATTTACGCATATTGTCCATGAAGTGGTTTGATTCATTCCAAATACCTGTAATTTACAGTGAAAATTTATGGATGATGGCGCAAAATGGCATTGCATTGAAAAAAAATTTAAAAAATGTAATAATGAAGAACGCGGTAATGATGTAGATGAAAGTTAGCTTTCGCTTCGAACGCGAATGTTAAGCTCTTCATACGTGGTTAAAGCGTTTGATTTAAAATTGAATTGTTTTTTGAAAGGAGCTTTTGCATTCTGTCTTGTTGGCGAAATCAAACTTCTGTTTGAAGCGCTGTACAAATATCATTGTAAAGCAACGAAATATCTATACGACTTTAAAATTTTTCACAATTTTCAATCTTAACAATCTGAACACGCGTTAAAATCTACTTGTTTACTTATTTTATTCTGTCTGAAACGAAGTTCAGCGAATCTGCTAATCTATTCAAGCGCAAATTATTACTTTTTTTGTTGGTATAATATGTGTAACAGCATATATAAATGGAACTTATTATAACGCTGTATAAACTTGGATTGATTGTCAACAATTTTGTAAATTAAAATTTTCTTCTAAAAAATTTTGCCTACAATGGTTATGGGCTCTTAATGTTCTCAAAAAGAAAAAAAAAAAAAAAAATTTTGTCATATCCCATTCTGCAAACAAAATATAATTAATTAATAATGTCGGGTTTTTCCAAACAAATTGAAAAATCAGTTGCGACAATTATTTATTTATTTATTTTATTTATTCTTATACTAGAAACTCAACTAAACAAATAACAGTCGAGTTCAATAGGCTCTTAATGCAAAACTAATATTAATTAACAATAAAATTGAGTATAAGCATAATAAAACAATTAAGAAGAAAAAAAAAAGAAAAAAAGCATGTACACTATCAGCATAGGAGCACACTTACAACGGGTACAGGACCAAATTGCAAATGAACCCCTAAGCCATCGCAAACATGCATAAGCCTGGCAACCGATAATAAATTGACAATAATTCACTTTCGAAACGTAACGACTTTTTAAGGATAAAAGCTAGTTTAAATACGACATAGGTAAATCGCGCGTATTAAGCAATGTTGCTTTAATGGACTTTAAAGAGTCCGATAACGAGAATAAGTGGTAGACGTCATTTAGGTTCTTGCAAACGACTCTGAGCGGATTAAACAGCTCATAATTAAATTTACACTGATTAAGCTTAACCAAGATAAAGTGCCTAGAGAAGCGGTTGGGGACATTAAAGCTTACTTCACCAAGTAATGAAGGCGACTCAGTAGCACCATTTATTACTTTAATTAGAAAGGAAACGCCAAGAACAAATCTACGTTTCTCAAGAGACGGTAGGGACAGCAGAAGCAACCTATTTTCATACGGAGGAAGAGAGACAATCGGATCCCAACCCAAATTTCTAAGGGCAAAGAGCAAGAATTGCTTTTGAACAGATTCAATTGAATCTACATAGCACCTATAGGAAGGAGATCACACAACAGAGGCGCAAGTATAGATCTAACCAAACAATGTACAGTATTTTAGTAATGTAAGGATCACCAAGCTCTTTAAACCACGTTTTTATAAAACCAAGCGCGGACCTAGCTTTGCTAATCGAGAGCTCAATATGCAAGTTAAAACGTAACCTATGGTCAAATAAAACGCCTAAATCTGTAATCGAATCGACGTCCTCCAATATATGCGAATCTATGAAATACTAAGTAATGAATGATTTTCTTATTGAGAATGAAAGCTTCTTGCATTTACTCAGATTTAGTTTCAGGAGATTCAAAGAGCACCATGCAACAAAATTATCCAAATCACCTTGAAGCTGATGTGATTGCGATTCAACAGAGAAGGAAGAAAACAGTTTCACATCATCAGCATACATTAAGATCTGGCTGGAATTAACCACCGATGGGAGATCGTTAATGTATAAACTAAATAGAATGGGACCTAAGTGACTTCCTTGAGGTACGCCAGACGTAACGGGGAATTCATCCGAGGTGATGGAGTTAAACAAAACCCTGAAGGATCTATTGTGCAGATAAGAGCTTATCCATTTCACTAAGTAGGGTGGGAAACCAGAGGCTTGGAGTTTAAAGATAAGTAGTCTATGGTTAACCATATCAAATGCTTTGCTTAAATCAGTGTAAATAACATCTGTGCGAGAGCCACTAGAAAAAGCCTTGAAAACATGACAGGTAAACTCTAACAAGTTGGTGACTGTAGATCGCCCTTTCCGAAAGCCGTGCTGGTGCGGAGAAATATACGAATTAATGGCAAAGGCCAAATGCTGAGTCACAATACGCTCGAACAACTTGGGCAAAACACTCAACTTGGCTATACCTCTGTAGTTCTCAACAAATTGTCTACTTCCACTCTTGTGGATAGAAATAAGGAAACTACTCTTCCAACATGAAGGGAAAACACCTGAATACAAGGACATGTTAAAAATCTTTGAGATCACACCACACAACTCGACAGCGCAAGATTTAAGTACACATGCTGGAATTCCATCAGGTCCAGGCGAACAACTGTATTTTAGAGAACTCAACCCTTTGAAAACATCATCTTCCGAAATAACCAAGTTAGGTATTGAAACCGAGTTAGTTATAGGATATGGGTAGTTTGCTGATAAATCGAAATTAGCAATCGAAAAGTTTCGTCGGAAATACTCAGCAAATAGATTTGAGATTTCAAAATCATCCGAGGAATTAGAGCCATTAAAAGAAACATGAGAGGGATATGTGGAAATTTTTCTTTTAGAGTTAACAAATTTAAAAAAGATTTTAGGATTAGCAAAGAGAGGATTTAATGAACTGAAGGTATCTGTAGTAATAATGATGGTTGAGGGAGTTAAATCTATGCCTCGCCACCGAGTAAGCGACATAGTCGAGCGCAGAGCCACTTTTCGAATATATTTTGAATAGCGAGTTTTTTCTATTCTTGTGATATTTAATTGTCTTATTAAACCACGGGGGACACCTGCTTCGAGGTCGACAATGCTTGATCGGAACAGATGCAGCAATAGCTAGATTTAATGTATTGTAGAACGATGGCAATAAGCTTTCAATACTACCGGTTGAGATATCACGCGTCAGATGTGAAAGACAACGGTTTAGCAATACAATATTGATTTTATGAAAATCATAATATTTATTTAAAAAAGTTTGATTTGGCACATTAAGGCATTTCAACGAACCATCATTCATATGATGAAAGGAAATGCATATTGATGGATGATAAGGATCCTCAGGTAAACTAAAAGATGGACAACGATTTACGTTAATCTCGGGAAAATTGGCAAAGCAGAGATCAAGCAGTCTACCATTACAATTAGGGGTACGATTATATTGACCCAAATTATGATCAAACAATTCACTAAAGAACACAACAGCCCTATCAGACGTTGAAGTAGGAACCAAACAGTCAGAATTATCAGTGTTACACCAAGTGACTTGAGGCAAATTGAAGTCACCCAATGCAACGACCAAATCGGTGGGTCTAGACCGCTTGGCCACTTCACAAATGAGGGCAGCGTGTTTCCTGTAAATGGAGATATCAGAATTTGGGGGAATATAGGAGTAGATGTTTATTAGGCATTTTCACTCGAATGGCGATAAATTCAACGTCAGGAGAAGTGGGAAATTCAATTAAATTGGACGGGACTGACGCAGATATGACAATTAATACACCACCACCAATGCGATTTACTCGATCATTTCTAAACACTTGGAAAGAATTATGAAAAAGTTCCGACGAATGTAGATCGGGTTTTAGCCAAGTTTCAGTAAATGCCAAACAGAAAAATTCCGTGCTCACTGAATTTAGAAAAGTGGAAAGAATTTTCGAATTTAGGCCCCTAACATTTTGATAAATGAGAGATAGTGAGCCTGAAGAAACAATTAGTTTTTTGAAGGCGGCAAGACTATTGCCTTGGTATTACGGGGACGATCTCGAGAAATCAATTCCTTAATCGAGGATCCTACTAGACACAGTCGTTTGTTTAACAACATATCACAATTTTCAGTCGGAACTAGTATTTTAAAAGAGGAGATTGCCCTAGCTTGAGAAGGAGCCATTTTGAAGATGCTAACACGCTTTAAGTTGACTGATGGGACTTTCGTCGCCAGATAACCTTTTATGTTATCCACCGATGTTTCAGGTGCCAGTCTTGACACAAATATTGCTTTTCTGGGAGGAACTGCCGTCAAGCAAATGTCATTATTTGGAACAGGAGGGGGGTTCACAGTAGGAGAGTTTCGAGTTGGGGAAAATATAGATGGGGTTATCGCCCTTGTACCGGCAGCTTGTGAGACTTGCCCAGTCTGGTGACCAGCATTCACACGCGAACAGCCAGGAGGAGAGGATGATTTATTTTTCTCCTCATTACTTTTAGGCGATGGCGCTTGATTAGAGTGAGTGGCGCCTCTGGGCGGAGATACCCTTGCCACTTCGGCGTAGCTTAAAACCGACGGACTTGCCGGTTTGTTTGTAACTGTTTTGCTACCAACCAGACTTAGCAATATCGGAAACATTACTGTTCATTTTAGAGTTAGAGGGAGCGGTAACTTGTACCAACGAATTAGATTTGGAGAAAGCCAGAGGTGACGTCCCACACGCTACACTACGAGTAGAAGATGAGTGTCCAATAAAGCGATACTCATCAAACCTAGACTTAATGAGCTCAAACTTTTCCCACAAGGAGCCGAGATTTCTGCTCAATTCCGAGAAAAGTTTATAAAAGTCAATGCCCCGCTGCCTACAGTCAGGACAAGACCATCTTAAGCCTTTAGACGGATCAGCGACTGCGTCAGCAGCACGGCCGAGAATACCGGCGCACTTTGCATGACCAAAGCGCTCGCAGAGCCAACAAGAAACGAATCTATCAGAATCCGGGCCTGATTTCGCCTGACAAGGTGTATATAAACACTCCATATCCTGTCAAAAAGACAGTTGTTAATTACGAAGAACAGACACACAAATCACTAAAAAAAATCCTGAACATAAAAATTTACCAACCAATTTGTGCAAAACTTCTCTGTTAGGTTGACACTGTAACGAGAGATCGCTAGCAACACAAACTCCAAACAGCAAAAAAATAACAGAGAAAAAGAGAGAAAACAAAAAAAAAAAAAGAGAAATTTTTATCAGAGCTCAAAATTTTTGTTTGCAAAAATCAAATGAATTAAAGCGTAAAAGAAAAATATTTCTTTTACCTTCAATTCACTCACTTTCTTCTCAAAGTATATTATAAAATCACACACTATAAGGCCGAATAGACACGAAATTCAACAAAAAATTAAAGTTTTAATTGCCGAAACAAAATATATACGACTATACCGCGCGACAGAGTTGCCAGACCTAGTAGATTATGAGTAGTATGAAGAGGTAACCCAATAATTATGGTGGATTTGTGGGTGGCTGCGGAAACAGAATGTCCTGAGGACGCTAATAGGGAAGAAGAGGCAAAGTGAACAGAAGCCATAAGTTAATATGTTACTTAGTGTCAGCCCAATGGCCAAGTAAATGTATAACGACAAACCAAGCCTAGAAAATATTTAAACATTTAGCAAGCAAAAGGAGCAGCTAGGAAAGCAAAGGTTGGTAGTATTCCAATATTAGTCTTAGATTAGCTGAGTAAATCAAGCAATTTCTTTGTATTTTGTACGGCTATTGTAGTAGAAATGGCGAATGATATGCAGAGCAACATATTTCTACGCAATTCTCCTCGTGAAATTGAAATTTTTGATGAGGATCGGAGCTGAAGACAATTTGCGAGTGTAGAAAATTTGGAAAATAAAATTTTAGAAGAAGAGCATCGCAAGTCACAACAAGAGGAGATTGCATTTGCAATAAAATCAACAGGAAAGCTCGTCAAAAATCACCGAAATCAAGTCGAAGCAGTAATGAAAAGCAATAATTTCAACATTACATGCTTCCAATGTAGAACCAGAGGACATATAAAATCCGAATATAACAAAAACTGCAAATTATCTTTCACTTGCAATGGGTGTGTGTGAAAACAGAAGTTGTTCCCACAATGAAGAAAAAGTCTCTCAGAGATTGTTTGTACTTCATCGCATTCATTGCTGAAGATATGTAACAATTCGTTTTTTAAAATATAAATAAGAAGCGTTCCGTGTATTCAAGCAATACAAAGAAATGGCATGCTGGGAGATGAATAAAGAATTTACGCAGTGATAATGGTCAAGAATATGACTTGTGGGTGTGAAAGGCAGGGTGCGCAGGTACAAAATATTTTAGAATTTTTGTCTGTAACGCCGTTGTGATAGATAAAAAGATAAAACCAAAATTTACATCGAAAGGTGAACGTTGTGTATTCGTGGGCTTTTCATACAATTATAGGCTTCGTGAAAAGAACTAAGTCAATTATAGTTGTGCGATAAGTGAAATTTTGCAAGATGCAAACACAAAAAGTGACCAGGCAGCGGATGATGAAAACTCAAAAATAAATATAGAAATTTGTGTTAGCGAAGTTAATGATTAAGAAAGTAGGGAAGACGAAGAAGAAGTACCTCCAAATTTTACGCACTGAAAAAGCTGGTCGTGCTTTTTGAATTGTATAGAAGTTGAACCTATCGAGTATATGCCATGCTCTGTAATAGAAGTAAGAAAATATGAACAATGAACTAAATGGTTTGAAACTATGAAAAAAGGAATACGAATCTGTTATGAAAAAGTACGCGAACTTTTATTGACTCTTCGAAAGGAAAAAATGTTATTAAAACAAAGTGGGTTTTCGCATTAAAAAGCGATAATCAACGTAAAATAGAGATCTCGAGTCGTAGCGAAAGGTTATACTCAAAAGTATGGTTTTGATCATGTAGAAACTTCGTTGGTAGTAAGGTACTCTACAGTAACATTACCTTTAACTTTGGTGGTTGAAAATAACGTAATTACATTAAATTGCTATTTGTACTGCTTACTTAAATGGCATATAAGAAGTCTACATGAGTCAACTGGAAAACTTTATAGATAGAGTACATCCTAAGAAAGTTACTAAGCTTAATATGGCATTGTATGGTTTAAGGCAACCAGGAAGAGAATAGAATGGTCCATTAGATGACCTATTTACATCTGTAGCATTTATATCTTGAATAAACAAACCATCTTTATACAAAAATTCAAATAACAATGAAGGCGATAATCAGCAAATGTAAACAACATATACACAAAATATTGTGCGATATTTCAAAACATTTGGAGTATTTTGATAGAGGAAATAACGCGACTATGCCTTGTCGCCGAGAACCGAGAAACAGTGGATTTTGAAATGCCTTGTAAAGATGAAAAATGTGAAAGAATGAATGAAACGAAATATCAATAACTAAAAATAATAAAGGGAGACTTAGTATATTTAGGCTTATCTACTAGGCCAAACATTTCACAATCTTCATCAAAATTTGTGCATACCATGAGATATTTGAACTGTACAATAGATTTAAAATTACACTGCACTACTACAGACATACCAACAAAGAATATGTCGAAAAATAAACTTGCGCAATTTGTAAAGCGCTGGGTTTAAAAAATTATTTAATGTGGCGATATATTAAACTAAATTTATCTTGTAAACTATATTCGTGTCCGTTAGCACACATGTACAATGACGCGAATATATAAAGCTTGTCGTCTTATTATAATATAAGCGTGTTACCTAGACTTAGATTTAACTATTAAATGCTTTTCCGCAAATAAATACTGTGCTTCTAAAAAAGTTGCCTACATTTTTAACATTACGTTGAATTGTATGCAAATTTGGTTACAACAGGATTAATAATACGAGCGTTAGCATTCAGCGCCATTTATGGAACGACAAACATTATGTACAGATTTTACTTCAATTGAATTCACTGTTTTATAATAACACGTGTGCAACGCACGTTCGCATATATAAGCAAGGAATCTCGACAAATGGGTCAATGGTGCTGGGTTAAAATTTCAAGTTCGGTAACTGATAGCGCTAGGCGACAGTGCTTTACGACTTTAGTCTTAGAATATATTTGTCTGGCTGAACTAATTATGACAGTATTAATAATAATGACAATATACATATATATATCTTTTGCCGTATTCTGGCTGCTTTTCATGTTCAATCATATCAATTGATGTTTGCAGGCCTTCTTAACTAAATAAGGAAAAGCAGCCAGGATGCGTCAAAAGATCTAGTGAGATTTTACTTTCGTAAACATCTTATTTATGGGTATACTGAAAATATAAAAACTAAAAGTCATCTCTTCATGAAAGCATAAATCCATCATCTGGGTGGCCATGTGCACATCAATAAAACACAGTCAGCTCGTTATACTGTTATCTTTCCTTCACTGAAACCAGAGAAGTGGGGTGGTGCTTCCGTTCGCGGAAATACTTCTCATCTTCATAACTTGAAACAAGGTGAATAGTAAATGGAAAGGGAGCGGAGGCGGAGTATTGTCGGCTTGATCAATTATCGACTCCGATTTTGGACGCAGTGCAGCTTGAATTGGTTCAACGCAACATCATTGGTTCACGGCTTTACATAGCTTAAACTAATCGCACCGATTGGTTATGTTTTTGGGGGAATTAGGGGATTTGGCAGTACTTTTGAAGTGTAAGAAACAACTGATGCTGCTTTCATCCAATGGATGCACACTCGCGGGTTACCAGCTTCTTTATGTTTCCATTGGTTGGTTGGTCATTGACAGATGGTGAGTTTTATCAGTTGAAGCTTCTAGATTGTGTATAGTCTCTGCTTCCTCAACGACATGCTCATCCTGGCCTCACATTTTTGCTCTAAAGGAGTTGGTTCGAAGCCCGGCCCACGCACTTGTTTAGACAACGGCTTCCATCTTCTGGCTCTAGGATGGCCAACGTACATTGTAGTTTCACTATAAGTTTTGGATAATAATTCAGGGCCAGTATCTATTAATACTGAGTGTTCCCCTCTGTTAAAAATTGTCAAATCGGAAAAGGCTGGAGTTTTGAGTTTTTTTTAACCATTAGCCTCTTGATACACTCGTCGTCGATCGCCTTAGTTTATTTTACAGTCGCAGCCGCATTTTTTCCACTCTCGTCTCTATACAGTCATATTCAATATGCATGTCCATTGTCCTTGCATAAGTTATCCCACCTAGAGTGCCTTTTGCGAATGTTGACATGGCTCTTTTCTTCTGGGGTTAACTTTCTACTAAAATCCTTTTCTGACTTATTGTTGCGAGCTTATTGCTTAGCTATTATTGCAGGTGGATAGATGTCGAAGATCACGTATTATGCATTAGCGCATATTGCACGGACTCCGCAGCATAGTGTCATGAGTACTCTATTTGTCGATTCTTTGAGCATTTTTAAGTGAGTAATTTTAGGTAAAGTACGGCCTGAATGCATACTTTTCAAGCGATAACGTAACTTTAGCAGTTGGGTTTACGGATCTCTGGGCGAATCAATATTTTTTGAATGCGCGGCGCTTTATTGCTTTATTGCCCCAAATAAATGCTTGAAAATTTGACAGCCAATTCCATGTCATTGGCTTCAAATTTCAGTGCGGTCGACTTTACCGCTGGGCATACAGCCACTGCTCCATACCGATTTCTTTTTCTTCTTTTCTTTCTGACCGTCGTTGTGTTAAGTCTTCCCAAAGTGAGTCGTCATCTTAAGAAAATAAAAGACGTGACTAGGTGCGCGGGTATCTGCGAAAAATGCTTTTGATCTTTTGACATTTCCATTTCATATAAGTAAATTTAGTGAACAACTTTCCGAATTTTAAACTAATTAAACTAATGGTTTCAATTTAACCTACAATGATGTAAACCCAAGAAAACTACGTTACAAATTCCGAAAGAAAAAGGCGTTTTCGGAGTAATATTCCTGGTTGCAGTTTTTCGCTTAAGAAAATATCATTTATTCGAATATCTGTCGCTGAAATATCGCACAAACAACGCAAGCTATCATACTTTAGACATGCAATTTAAACAAATAAATTTGTGGTCAAGATTGAGATCATAAGCTTAGCAAATCAATGCTTCCTTCAGGGATGTTCATTGCGCTAAGAGACAATTATTGGGAATTAAAAGTAGTGTCATCGCTAAAAGGATTGCTTTTGAAAAGCAGTTGAGTTCTACTTAAAAAGTAAAACGATAGGAAAACAAATTGTAAAATTTGATATGCACAATATTCTCTTACGTATATTCTTATTATGTCAGTATAATAATAATAAATGCACGTGATCTGAAGTGCAACGAACGAAAACGCAAATGTGCCAACACTTATGTTGCTATTTCCTTCATATATTGCTTAATCGCTAACTTAATTTATATTTTCATCCTTTTATTTAAGCTTATGACTGCGAAGAGAAAAACAAGTGAAAACCTCACAATTGGGCTACGGCGATTATTAAATGCCATACACTACATTGTCTGACACAATCCTTATTTTTGCCATGGATCCGAAAAAGTATAGCCTGATTTTATATGAACCTACTATTATGAAAGTGTATATTAAAAATTGGATCTCTTGGCAAAGAAAAGCTTACTTTCTATTAAAGCGGTTGTGGCGAAGATGTTCAAAAATTGTGGTACCTATTCAAAATTCATCGTAGGTAATTTTTGCATTAAACTGGCATAATGGATCAATTTTTAAAATTTTTCTGCTCTAAGAAAAAAATTTTTTTTAAAAAACCTTATATAGGCTGGAATCCAGAAGTAGGTGTGGGTTGTAGAAATTTCGTGAATATGTTGTAAATATGGTGCAGTAAATTTTTTATTTTATTATGGGTTAAGTTTCATCATAACATATTAAAATTTACTCTACTCTCTCCTACAAATGATCAATTTTCATAAAATACAGGGCAGGACCCAAAAATAGGCCGAGATGATCCCGTTAAACGCAGTTAAGTTTTTTATCTTAAATTACTATTACGATCTGATTTTCATCATAAATCATAGAAAATTAGATATTTTTGTCATATGAATTTCAGTTTTCGCTATATGAGAGGGTGTTCAAAAAATTTCCGATCCAAAGTGTTCATACTAATTCAAAATGCCGAACTACTGTTACCCGCTTTTCGCGAGAAATTTTGAAAATTGAAATTTTACTTTTGCAATAACGACCCAAATACATTAGTGACTTAATTAAATTCTGGCAGAGTATGTTCCGAGCCTCTTGTCTTTTCTCCCCGATTAGACACATTTCTTTCGAACGTATTTAATTTGCGTTAAGTGGGTTATAACATCTTTACTTTCAACGAAATTGAAACTTTCTAATAAGTTGTTAATATAATTCGTCTGTGACATGCTGTTTGTGCGGCTTTCTTTGTTTTGCGCGAATTTTATGCCGAGACAATGGTTTGCCGGATCTAAACCCTTTGTTCCAAAAATTTGCGCTTACTTTTCCTCGAACTGCGCTAGTTTAGTGACTACTATTGTTAAATCGTCGACATAAATTGGAGCTATTCGTATATCATTATCGTATTTTTCATGTACATATTATCATCAGCCCGCAACGTTTTTCAGGTGCTCATGCAGCTTTTTACACCACTATCTTCCGGACTGCTTTAATCCGCTTAATTTCCTTTGGCTGTTAATCGAGCGATTCTTTTTTTCGCTTTCCCCTACTTTAATCTGGTTTGTATTCTTAGTACCCACTTACATTTCGCTATTTGCTTACCTTTGAATTTCTTGACATCTGTTCATTTTTTATTATTTTTATGTTTCTTATGACATTTTTCCATTTATCTGATTACCCACTATTTAGAGCCTTAAATGCTATTTTTGAATCCATTTGAGCAACCTCAATTGTTTTAAAAAACTCATTGTGGGCGCCGGCGTATCTCTTTGGTGTTCCACTCTAAAGTTGTTAATATCATCTACATTAACCTTATTCGCTTTTTCGTTGAGCAGATAATAGTAAATACGCAGGCCTACATAATTTATTTGTTCAATTTCAGCACTTTCATTATTTTTATGGAACTTGCCAGTGACCTTTATATCGCTCCTTTTGATTAACTTCTTCCCGATTGGATTTTTAGGACGACATCCATTTGACTATCTTACTAAACATGTGGCTTGAAATTCGCATGCAACGTGCCATTTCTGCATTTGTCCTATTTTGCCTTTCAATCACTCCGCTTTGTTGACGTGTGTATTCGAATCCATTGCCATACTTTTGTATTCTCTGAATTTATCAAATAATTGACTTTTGCTTTTTATTATATTCTTACGGAAATCCCAAATCTAGTCATTTTCTACAATCAAATGTACATTCGCGAGGTGCCATGCAGCTGCAGATCGATGAAAGCGATTAGCGGAAAAACAGACAGGTAAAAGCAAAGTGCATATTCGCAGGCGCCTCATGCAGCTGCAGGCCGATGAAAACGGTTGCCAACAAAAGAAGGTTAACGAATTAAAAATCAAGTCATAAAATTAGGTGCTAGTAATATGATGGCAAAAATATATATAAATAGAATATTTATGAAAAAGAATATTTGAGTTAAACAGTCGAAAGTATTGCCAAATATAATTTGTAAATAATCCTACATTGAAAGAAATATAATTGTAAATAAAAGAACTTTGAAGTGTATTTGTCTTGATCAAAATATCTGCGATCTAGTGATACGGACTGCATCTCATAAGAGCGAATTTCATAACAACTGGTGTCAGAAGTGAGATCGTGGAAACCAAGCGAAATGGCGAGATTAGAAGAACTCAAAGTGGAGCAGCTCAAACAGGAGCTGGGAAAGAGAAGCCTTCGTACAACCGGTACTAAAGCTGAATTGAAACAAAGACTGGTCGAACAGCTAGAAAAAGACGGACAGGACCCGTCGATACTTGAATTCGAATATAATACCGAGGGAAAGGAGCAAGCCGACAACTTGGGAGGAACAGAAAACGCAGCTGCAAAACAGAGCGAAGAAAAAGGCGAAGATAGTGCAAATACATCAAACATTGTGCAGTTGTTACAATAAATGCAACAACAAATGCAACAACAAACGCAACAAATGTAGCAACAAATGGAACACATATAGACGAAACACACGAGCAATTGGATGCCAGAACTAATGCACAGGAAGAGAATGCAGACGTCTTGAAAAAGAAAATAAAAACCTTAAAAAAAGAAGTGGCTAAACTACAAACTAACGACATAACCGCGAGCTCCATCAAAGTAAAAACACCCGTATTTGACGGCACCGCTAACTTCGACGCATTCAAGATACAATTTGGTATTGTTGCAACAAAAAATATGTGGGATGATGAAGATAAAGCAGTCGCCTTAGTAACTTCCTTAAGAAGAGCAGCAGTGGAAATTATCCCGATAATCCCGGAAGGAAAAAGAACGGAATACGCTGCAATTATGGATGCATTGGAAAGGAAATATGGTAGCAAACATGTGAAGGAGGTAAGCCATCTAGAATTGTCTTCGCGCTGCCAGAAACTGAACGAAAGGATCCAAGATTACGCTACCGAAATCGAACGCCTGGCCAATCTCGCTTCTATCGGAATGCCCAACGCCGTGCTGGAACGATTGAAAATCGACGCTTTTGTTAGAGGACTTCGTGACGCGGAGCTTAAAATAACTATATGGACGTCATCTAAAACGACGTTTACGGAAACGCTTGGCTTCGCACTTACACAAGAAGCAGCTAGTGTGCTATGGACATCAAGCATAAAGGTGAGACGCACGGAAGTTACCAGCGAGAAGGATAATTTGGATGTGGTCTGCGCGGCGCTTGGACAAGTCCTGCGCGGTAATAAGCAAGTGTGGGGTTCAAAAACGCGCAAGTGTTATGTCTACCAAAAACCTGGGCATTTTGCACGGGAATGCCGATCAAAGCACAAAAGAACACACTCCACGTCACCTACACCGAATTTTAGTGAAGGTGCCAGCGAAATATCCAACAAACAGACGTTAAAATAAAAAGAGTCAGCACAGCAGGGCAACGGCTGACTCAGAAATTTAGTATCCCTATGGTCGTTATTACTCAGGCAAAAAGAAGTATTAGCAGCCTAACGATCGATGGGAAGATTCAGGGCTGTGAACATATCATCACGCTAGACACTGGTGCTTCGCATTCAATTATCAACAGTACAATCGTCAAAGAAAAATTTGACCCGTTAGTGGAAGCATATTTCCTACCGGCACTGGTGAGGAAGCTGCTATTAAAGGTAAAATTATCATCAACATTTCGATTAGCGACGTTTCAATGAAGCATGAATTTCTGGTGGCAGTTATAATAGACGAAGTAATATTGGGGATGGATTTTATGGCAAAACATGGCTTCGTACTCGATATGAAAAGGCAAGTGTTACAATACGCTAATGTGACTTTGCCGACAGACAAGCCGAATCGACAGACAAGCCGAAGTGTTACTAGTTGTAGTACAACAAGCACAGAAAATCCCTCCAAACTTCGAAGCAATAGTGTGGGACGCGGCTACCGAGGAGCTAAGGCTAAACAAGATATGGGTTGTCGAGCCGAGTAAAGAATATACGAAAGACAACATCATCATTGGAAAAGCCGTTGTATCACCAGTCAATAATTTAATACCAGTACGGGTATTAAACCCAACCAGCGTTACAACAAAAGTTCACAATGGGGACATTATAGCGTAATGCCAAAACGCCGAATATCTGGTAAGTCAGCAAGCCGAAATACCAAAAACATGCTCAGAGGTATCCCCAGAGGCTGAAATTCTCATAAAAAAAAGGCCTAGCAATCTAGATGAGCAGCAGAAAAAATATGCCAAAAAGTTTTTGCTGGAAAATTGGTCCATCTTTGCCGTCGGTACGGATTTAAATGCCTAGCAAAAAAGAGGAGAAGTGGCGGACTTAATCAAGACATGCAAGAGCGGAAAGTTATCGAACCTTTAAATAGCCCTTGGTGTTCGCCAGTAGTCCTTGCTAAAAAAAAAGATGGGTCTACCAGATTTTGTGTGGATTACAGGAAGTTGAACGAAGTAACCAAGAAGGATAGCTACCCTTTGCCTAGGATCGACGACACCCTTGACACCTTCTCAGGTTCGCTATGGTTCTCAAACCTAGGTTTGAAATGTGGGTACTGGCAAGTGGAGGTCGCCGAACAGGACAAGGAAAAGACCTCATTTTCCGCTGGTGACGGTTTATATCAGTTTACCGTAATGCCGTTTGGATTATGCAATGCGCCTGCCACATTCGAGCGCCTAATGGACTGCGTGCTAAAGGGGCTGCACTGGAAGACATGCCTGGTGTATTTGTACGATATTATTGTCATGGGTAAAGTTTTCAAGGAACACCTAAAAAATCTGGCAAATGTTTTTTACCGATTACAAGCAGCAGGTTTAAATTTGAGTATCGAAAAATGTATGTTCTTTGGGAAGGAAGTGACATACCTCGGGCACAAGGTCTCTACGACTGGAAGTTCGCAGTTTCTTAGGACTATGTACATACTACCGCAGATTCGTCTTCGGGTTCGCCACGGTTGCTAGCGGACTGCATGACCTTACAAAGAAAAATCAACCCTCTACATGGGCTAAGTCTCAAGAGCACGTGTTCACGCAGTTAAAAGAGCTGTTATGCGCAGCACCCATTCTAGCTTATCCCCTACCAGGAGAAAAAATTATGCTGGATACCGATGCAAGCGCAGAAGGCTTGGGCAGTGTGCTCTCCCAGCAAATTGACGGGAACGAAAAAGTCATTGCATATTATAGCAAGCGCCTATCTAAAGCCGAGAGTAATAACTGTGTCACGCGACGAGAACTGCTGGCAATAATGCAATCTGTCAAGCACTTCCACAAATATCTGTATGGGCCCCAATTTCACCCAAGGACAGATCATGCTGCTCTGCGATGGTTACTCAACTTCAAAGAACCAGAAGGACAGCTAGCCAGGTGGATTGAAAAACTGCAAACCTACCAATTCTCGATTTCACACCGGAGCGGCAAAACGCATGGCAATGCCGATGCTATGTCCAGACGGCCATGCGATCCGCACTGCAAACACTGCGTAAAAAACGAGCATAAAGGAGGTGTCGTTATCTGCCGAACTATCGTGGAGCCCAACGGCAGATTTTCGAAGGAAGACATGCGCAGTGCCCAAATGGCGGACAAAGATTTAAACGCAATATTAAAGGCCTTAGAAAAGGAAGAGCGGCCTACCTGGGAAGAGATTTCAAGAGAAAGTCCGATTACGAAGGCGAATTGGGCTCAGTGGCAAAGCCTCACCATTGAAGATGGATGCTTGTGGCGCATATGGCAGAGTGAAGATGCTTCATGGGCTAAGAAATTATTTGTGGTCCCACAAGCAAGAACTCATGAAATTATAAGGGAGTACCACGATGGACCAAGCGGAGGGCATATTGGTATCACAAAAACCGTGGAGAAGGTCAAGGAGAATTTTTATTGGGAAGGCATTAAGGACTCCGCAGCGGCATGGATTCGCAACTGCGATCGATGCAGCAAATCAAGAGGCCCGAAAAGTAAGCCGCGAGGGCGCTTGTAGCAATATAACGTGGGCGCACCGTTTGAAAGAATCGCAATGGATATTGTTGGGCCAGTTCCAGCCAGCAATGCAGGAAATAAATACGTACTAGTAGTCATTGATTACTTCAGTAAATGCTCAGAGGTATACCCCTTAGCTAACTAAGAAGCGAAGACAATAGCCAAAGTATTCGTCAATAATTGGGTTACGCGGTTTGTAACTCCCATCGAGCTGCATTCAGACCAAGGTAGGAACTGTGAATCTTCGATCTTTCAAGAGGTTTGCCAAATATTTAGCATTAATAAAACTAGAACGACTCCGTTGCATCCTCAGTCTGACGTAATGGTCGAAAGGTTTAATCGAACGCTCCAAGAACATCTGTGTGATCGAAAGTGATCGACGACAAGCAGCAGGACTGGGATGAACACATACCAATATTTTTAATGGCATACAGGTCGGCAGTGCACAACACCACTACTCTACCCCCGGCGCAGATTTTGTTCGGGTCTAATCTGAGGCTACCAGCAGACTTAAAATTCGGGACACCGCCTAATGTCCAAAGGACCGAGACCGAATATTTTGCTAGATTGAGAGTGATATTAGATAACATGCACCGACAGGTTCGAAATAGAACGCAAATCGTAAGTGACAGGATGAAAGCAAGATACGATCTGAGGGCTAACGCTGACGGATTTAAGGAAGGGGATTTAGTGCTATTGTACAATCCTTTACTTAAAAAGGTATGTCCGTTACCAACAAAAGCAGGTTAACGAATTCAAAATCAAGTCATAAAGTTAGGTGCTAGTAATATGATAGCAAAAATGTATAGAAATAGAATATTTGAGTTAAACAGTCGAAAGTATTGCCAAAAATAATTTGTAAATAATCCTATATTAAAAGAAATATAATTGTAAATAAAAGAACTTTGAAGTGTGTTTCTCTTGATCAAAATATCTGCGATCTAGTGATACGGACTGTATTTCATAAAAGCGAATTTCATAGCAATTTATATATTTTACCGCCTACTATCATCATCTATAATGGTGACAAAATAGTTTCCCACTCATTAGGACGTTTCGCTTAACATGTTCACGGGTTTAGAAATGGTATTTGATTTTGCTTGAGCTGAATGTATATTTCACAACTTTGAACTTTCTCATTCAGATCAGCTAATATTATCATTAAATACCATATAACTCCCAGGCAGTGTCATAATTCAAAGTACTGCGAGGACTTTTCCGTTCCTTTCCTCAAAGGTTGGGGCAGCTCAGCGGCCCACGGAATTTGGGGAAAATAACGCAAGAATATTTTTATTTTACAGAGACTTTTTATTTCAATAAATTCAATTCTCTACCTCGGAGACAAAACCGCGACCTTTTCGTGTGGACATCCCACCCTCGACTCTAAAGCTCAACTAAAAACTAACTAAAGTTACCTTATTCTACTCCTATTCTATTCTTAATCTAGTACTATCCTATCTTAATCTATTCTTAATCTATATTAGTCTACTCCTATTCTATTCTAAGCTATTCTTACCCTATATCTATCCTATTCTTACGCTATGCCTACCCTATCTTATGCTATCCTACTTCGTAGCACTCCTCTCTCCCCAGCCAGAGACGGAGAACTCGTGAGCCCAAAACGAGGGACGACTTTGAGTCCTCACAGTACTTTTAATTAAGATGTGTCATACTTTTATTGAATTTGACATATTTGCAACTTTTCCTCCTCGTAGATTTCACGCAATTAGTACAAATCTTTCGTCTTATAGATACTAATTAATTTATCACCGCATTATGAATTACCGATCTATTTCTTTTAAAAATTACCTTATACTCATGCGTTAATTGAGGTACAAAAATTAGCTTTTATCTGAAGTCAGAGACAAACATCATTTTGCTGTCAATGTGACTAGCGGGTAAGAAGAATATGGTGAATCTCTGTGTAATGTATTGGCAAATATCTAAATGAGTTGGGAGAGGTGACGTAAGGATACCTGAAGAATCGATGATCAAACATTTAAGAAAAGCATGAATACGTGTCCTTCGATTAACACTTACAAATCCATGTTTCGACACAACTTAGCACAAAGTCTGGGATTATTATAACACGGTTCCGATACTCTCCTGGTTTTGGACTTTAAATTTAGTAAAAACGTTGGAAGTTTCCGTACGCAGCTTGATATTGAAAATGGGCCAAATTGGTCATAGCAGAAGCGCCCAGTGGAACGTAATTTTAACGCAACTCCGTTTTTTTCAACAAAAAGTTTTTGATTTTTGTTCGCTACTCGAAAATTATTACGGTTAAAAACCGAAACTTTTCACATATACTTTACGAAGCACTCTACTCTTTACGTCCAAAAATAGAAACAATCGACCATATCCACACAAAATTACCATTAATTAAATTTTACTTTATTCACTTTTCTGAGGTTTTATGCTGATTTACCGTTAGGCAGACAGAATCTTTAAAACTATTTTGTACACTCCTAAATTGAAGATATATTAAATGCATGAAAATAGGTTAATTCTAAAATAAATATGGTAGACACTGATATTACTTTTCTCTTAATAATACCAGCGATATCGGTATCAAATAAAAGAACTTGGAGAGTAGAATGCGAAAAGCATAGTGGTGGGTATGCGGGATTCACTTCCGCCGAATTTAACTTCCTTACTTGTCTTTCACTTTTTTGCTTATAAGATAAATAAAACAAAAAAATAGGGTTGTTACAGAAGATGGTGATGGGTATATAAATTTCTCACTGCTTATTAAGCTTTACTGGATGATGTCATTGGCAGATTGGCGAGTTGTGTGAGAAATACTGCCACTGAGAACTAGAAGCCATGTGGAGGGGACCAACACGCTTACATCTGTACTAACTAACGGTGTGTTATTTTCAACATATAGGTCGCAATTTTCACATATATTGATCAAATATCGTACTTTGATATGTTTCTTCTCAACGAATATGCAAAGCTGTACTTTGGCATACTAAGTATATAAGTGAAGAATTGCATTAGGATACGCCATGTGCGGTATTTAGTGATCTGTCCTGTTCTATTTTAACGCTTTTACGTGCTAACGTCTGAAAGTATATAAAATTCTTCTGAATTTTATGAAATGAAAATGCATGCTGTCATAATAACTTGGTTTTTTTACTATAACGTTATTTACCATCTACAACGCGAGAGAGAAGAGAGATTGATTTAAAGTTTTATAGCACTTCGATCCTGTGGGGTTTACTTTACTTTTCTAAAACTGTATGTTGGACAAGAATACAATTGTTTTTTTTTTTATTTGTCATATAAAGGATACAATTTTTTCGTATAAAAGATATCTAAATATGTGCATTGATATTTTATTACTAAGGAAGGATATCGGCTATCTCTGAATACGCATGAAATTATGAATTTTGGCATTCCGAATACTCCCTATTAATAGATTATTTTATATATAGAATCCACAATTTAGATATCATAAATATGCCTCATTCCATACTTTTTTTAAAATGCAATTTTCCGTTAAAAAGTTTGATTGAAATTGAACATTACCCATAAATTGCTTCAAGCTGCAAGCTTTTAAATCATAAATTTAATAAAAACTATTTAACTATTTGAGTTAAAACTGAAATCCTATTTCTTTCTCTAGTATATATATGTTTATAAACATGTGTATGTATTTTAAATTTTATTTACAGCTATATGCCGCTAGTTAGATCAAATATGCGGTTCGATCCAATATTGTATCGCGATCCCGTGTCAAATTTGCGCAAGAAATATCGACAAATTGAGTTGGTTGGCAGCTAGCATTCCATTAATTCAAGCTACGATTAAATTCCCCAACATGCAACATACCCAAATAAGTAAATTAAAAAGGTTAATAATATTAGTTGAAATATCTATATATAATATATTATTAGTTTTTTAAGAAGAAACAATCTGAACTGATAATAAGCTGAAAGAGAGAAACGAATTTGATAAACTTTAAAAAGTTCGCTTCAAAAAAGTTTAGATGAAGACGTGAAAGCAGCAGACATTGCTAGAACATGATACGCTAAGTCTTTTGTACCAATACACTAGCGTTTTAATGAAAATTGGATATTCTATACAAAACACGCAAATTACATTTTTTTTTGGATGAATAGAATTCATGAACAGAATTACAAAGATGAAAGTGATTTATTTTTTGTTTTCAGACTTAGAACGACTTGCGAACCTGTAACTCAATAATGAATATACCTTTTTTTGCTCTACATGTACTTTGTGCGAAACCAAATTTTTTTAAGGCTTCTTAATCTAAATTTATAGATGCATATATACATACATATCCTTAGTTATTAGTTGAAAACTATTATGTTCAGCTCTTACCTTGTATAAATTTTTATTCTACATAATGAATTGTTAATAAATAAATCTAGTCTATTATAAAACTTTGCGAACTAAAATGGATTGCTTTTGTATAAACTAATCATGTCGTAATAGAGTTAAAGCCATCTAAAAACCATACTACTATCTACCCAACATAACAAATGGCTTCCAGAAATGTTTGGAAAATGAACCGAATGAGAAGTGAGAAATGCTTCCCGACTATATCTGAAGAAATTTTGATGGTGCAGGAATACACTAAAAACGAGTGATTATTTGATAATTTTATGCCTCATGAGGAGCCACATAGCAGAGTAATAGACTTGCGCCCCCTTCGAACGTTAAAGATGCGCAGAGTGTGCTTTTAACTATGCACGTCGAAACTGAGACGTACGTGGCGGCCTTCCAAAAATAGAGCCAATAAGGGCCATAGGGTACGTAGATGGAGGTAACGCAATTAAAAGCGTCCAAGGCTGGTGTACGTGCATTTCCGTTCAGGAAATAAGCCCATAGGTTGAAAGTAAATACAAAATAAAGCGCAATTTAGTATGTAAATTACTGCTTCAAACTATATCAAACAAGAGTTTGGCAACTCTGCGCGCGCGGTGTAGCCGTCTTTGATTTTTTCTGCAATTGATATTTTAATTTCTTTTTTAATTACTTGGCTATTTAGCTTTATTGTGGTCTAACTTTATAAAAATCTTTAAGAATAAAGAGAGTGATTTAAAGTAAAGGAAGTATATTGTCTTTACGTGTTAATTCATTTGCAATTAAAAATTGGAGCTCTTGTAAATGTCTCTCTTCTTTTCCTATTTTGGTGTTTGCAGTTTGTTTTGCTTTCGCTCTCTAGTCACAGTGTCAACATAACACTTCTGCCTTTTTTGACTGGACATGGATATTGTCCATTGTATGTTTATTTACACCACGTCGTGTGAAAACAGGCCCAGAATCTGAATGATTCATGTCGTGTTGGCACTATGATCATTCTAGCCATGCATAGTGTGCTGGTATTGTACTCCGTGCTGTTGATGCAGTCCTAGGTCCATCAAAAGATGGTCATCTTCTGAGTGTAGAAAGCGGGGCATACATTTCTATAAACTCTTCACGGAGACGAGAAATGGTTTCTCAGAATTGAGCATAAATCTCGGCTCCTTGTGGGAGAAGTTTTATATAATTAAGACTGGGTTTGATGACTGACGTTTTATTGAGCATTCTTCTTCTTCCCCAGCTGTCAAAGTTACACTTCGTAGCGTAGCGTGGTACGTCACCTCTATTCCTCCTAAATCTAATTCGTTGGTACCAGTTAGCGCCTCCTCAATGTCTACAAAGAACGTCAGCGTTTCTGCTATAGCTGATTCGGTCGGTAACAAAATAGTTACAAATAAGCCGGGAAGTTCTTCTGGTTCGAGCTATGCTGAAGTAGTAAGTG
>NW_023998567.1:999120-1008094 GCF_014805625.2 Glossina fuscipes | reverse complement strand
CACCTGAAACATCGGTGGATAACATAAAAGGTTATCTGGCGACGAAAGTCCCATCAGTCAACTTAAAGCGTGTTAGCATCTTCAAATTTGCTCCTTCTCAACCTAAAGCAATCTCGTCTTTTAAAATACTAGTTCCGACTGAAAACATGAATATGTCGTCAAGTAAACGATTGTGACCACTTGGCTCTTTAATTAACGAATTTATCCCTCGTGATGGATCCCGTAATACTAATGCACTAGGCCTATCCTCTTTAAGAAACTTAATGTTTCTGCAGGCTCATTATCTGTCACTTATCAAAATGTTAGGAGCCTAAATACAAAAGAGTTTTTCTGTGTGGCCTCCACTGAAACTTGGTTAAAACGTGATCTTCATTCGTCGGAACTTTTGCACAATTCTTCCCAGGTTTTCAGAAATGATCGATTGAATCGTATTGGTGGTGGTGTTCATTGCTATATCTGCGGCAATCCCGTCCAATTTAATTGAATTTCCCACTTCTCCTGACGTTGAATTTATCGCCATTCGTGCGAAAATGCCTAATACATAGCTATTTATAACCTGCTCCTTTATACCCTTAAATTCTGATGTCTCCATATAAAAAAAACAGGTTGCCCTCATTTGTGAAGTGGCCAAGCAATCAAAACACATCGATATAGTCATAGCACTGGGTGACTTCAATTTCCCTCAAGTCACTTGGTGTTACAGTGATAATTCTAGCTGTTTGATTCCTACTTCAACATTTGATAGAGCTGTTGTGTTCTTTAACGAATTATTTGATCATAATTTAGTTCAATACAACCCTACTTTAATTGTAATGGTAGACTGCTTGATCTCTGCTTTGCCAATTTCCTTGAGATTAATCTAAATCATTGTCTACCTTTTAGTTGAGTTGAGGATGTTTATCATCCTTAAATTCCTTTCATCACAAGCATGATGGTTCGTTGAACTGTTTTAATGCTTCAAATCCAACTTTTTCAAATATATATTATGACTTCCATAAAATCAATATTTTATTGCTAAAATCTGATCTTTCACTTATTACGCTTGATTTCTTAAATGGGAGTATTGAAGGCTGACTGCAAGCGTTCCATAATATATTAAAGCTAGCTGTTTCTGCATCCGTTCCGATCAAGCAGTTCCGACCTCGAAGCAGGTGTCCCCTAATGGAATTCCATCATATGTACTTAAACCTGGCTTCGTCGAATTATGTGGTGTTATATCAAAGATATTCTACCAGTCCTATGAATTTAGGCGTTTTCCCTTTGTCTGGAAGAGTAGTTTCCTTATTCCTATTCACAAAAGTGGAAGTAGACAACTTCAGAGGCATAGCCAAGTTGATTGTCTTGCCTAGACTCTTTGAGCGAATTGCGACTCAGCATTTGGCATTTCCCATTAATTCGTATATTTCTCCACACCAGCATGGCTTTCGGAAAGGGCGATCTACGGAAAACAATATGTTAGAGTTTACTTGTGACGCTTTCAAGGCTTTTTCTAGTGGCTCTCGCACTTATGTAATCTACACTCATTTTAGCAAAGCGTTTGATTTGGTTAACCATAACTTACATATCTTTAAACTCCAAGCGTCTGGCGTCCGTTTCTATTTAGTGAAATGGATAAGCTTCTATCTGCACAATATTCAGGGTTTTGTTTAACTTTATCACCTAGGATGAATTCCCCGTGACGTTTGGTGTATCTCAAGGAAGTTACTTAGGACCCATTTTATTTAATTTATACATTGATGGTCTCCCATTGGTTATTAAATCTAGCAAGATCTTATTGTATGCTGATGATGTGAAATTGTTTTCTTCCTTCTCCATAGAATCGCAGCCACAACAACCTCAAAGTGACTTGAATAATTTGGTTGCATGGTGCTCGATGAATTTTCTGCAACTAACTCTAAATAAATGTATGAAGTTTTCTTTCTCAAGAAGAAAGTCATTCATTACTCAGTATTTCATTGATTCGCATAAGTTGGAGGATGCCGATACGTTCACAGATTTAGGCGTTCTATTTGACCATAGATTACGTTTTAACTTGCACATTGAGCTCTCGTGAAGCGACGCTAGGTCCGCAGTTGGTGTTATAAAGAGGTGGTGTGATCTCCTTCATATAGATGCTATCTAGATTCAACTGAATCTGTTCAAAAGCAATTCTTGCTGTTTGCCCTTAGGAATTTGGGTTGTGATCCGATTGACTCTCTTTCCCCCTAAGAAAATAGGTAGCTTCTGTTGTCCTTACCGTCTCTTGAGAAACGTAGGTTTATTCTTGGTGTTTCCTTCGTAATCAAATCGTTTAATAAATATAATGTATAAAGTAAATACTATTGACTTGCCTGCATTACTTGGTGAGATAAGTGTCAATGTCCCTAACCGCTTCTCTAGGTACTTTATCTTGATTAATCTTAGTCAATGTAAATATAATTATGAGCTGTTTAACCCGTTCAGAGTTGTTTGCAAGAACATAAATGAAATCTATCACTTATTCTCATTATCGGACTCCTTAAAGTCTCTTTAAAGCTTAATACACGTGATTTACCTATATCGTACTTAAACCAGCTAGTAAAGTTAAAAAGTCATTTTGATTCGAAAATGAATTGTTGTCAACTATTGTCGGTTGCCAAGCTTATGCATGTTTGCGATGGCTTAGGGATTCATTTGCAATTTGGTCCCTTACTGGTTGTGAGTGTGGCTCTATGCTAGTTGTGTACATGCTTTTTTCTTTTTTTTCCTTCATATTTGTTTTATTATACTTATACTAGGTTTTAATATTAATTAATATAAGATTTTCTTTAAGGGTCAATTGAACTCGACTGTCAATGTGTTTTAATTGAGTTTCATGTATAAGCAAATAAAGTAAATGAATAAAAATAAATAAAAAAATAAAAACTCATGAAAAACACTGTGCCATAAGTATACATTTGACATGGTATGAGAGAGCAATAGGAATTTATCTGCTGGAGCAAGAAAATCGTGAGTGACAAAAGCTTGCCAAGCAGCAAGCAAATCAGACTAGACACCTTAAAGGGAAAAACTACTTTAGCTTAGGTAATAAAACAATAATAAGATGTCACATATCAACATTAAAAGATGAAAACAATCCTTTTTCCGCAGTGGACTCAATTATCGTCTTTATTATCGAATTTATGCCAAGAATTTTTAAAGAAGTATTTGAGAATATTGTTATAAAAAGACTTTTTACCTCAGAGTTTTTTTTAATTTGTCTTGACTTATTCACATAGCATTTCGGGCAATCCTTTTTTCAAAGTTTTTCCAAAAACAGCTATAGAGCGAAATCATTAAAGAGACAAAGAGAATAAAAGAAAAATCGGTTGAAAAAATAGATTCAAAATGTAATTGATAACTTGGTAGTTATTGTTATTCCAACTTTCGGAGCTTTTTTGGAAACAACCGCCTTCAATCTAAAACAAAAGTATGGCTTCGTGTTTCGACAATAGGATTTTCATCTTATCCATTATGTTGAATTTATGTTCAACTCCTAATACATTAGTGAAAAGTGCTAAAGTTTGCAGACATTTCTTACAAGGAATTTTTCAATATAAATACGTTAACGTTATATTAAACAAACAGCGAAAAGTGTTAGTAAAAAAGGTTAAACGAATATATCACTTATAATGAGACCGCAACGGGAGTTCAAGAACGATAGTGTGTAAGAATTGTCTTTCTTGCCTTTGGCAGGGCAAGCCTTACTTTCCCTAAGGTACCTCAGTCCACGACAACACAAGAATATACTAGAAATTAATGCCTGTAAAAAGAAATAAAAATATGGTTGCTAAAGTATACGCCCGCTGTTTGTAATATTATATTTGCTTGTCTAAAAGCCTGGAGTTCTTCTCTAGTTATTTTGCGCTACGAACCCGTTAATTAGTAAATATGTAAGCGTGTCGGTCCCCTCCACATGGCTTCTAGTTCTCAGTGGCAGTATTTCCCACACCACTTGCCAATCTGCCTTAATGACATCATCCAGTAAAGCTTAATAAGCAGTGGGAAATTTATATACTGTAACGAGTTTCCTTAGGCGGGGTATGACTCAGTCAATCCAGGATTCGTTGCAAGAAAATTTAGAAAAATAATCAGGACCCTCGGGGGGAATGGTGTTTAGTTTCCTAGATTTATTGTTTCCTCTTTACTGGATAGAAGTACAGCAATTTGTGTAGAACTGGGCTATGGCAAGGAACCAGCGAGGTGTCCCGACTTGTCGTGCTATTACCGGTCTGTTTTTTTTTCTTTTACTTGTAAGTTTGGAACTTGCACTTCTTTTTCGTTACGCTTTTAATATCGCGGGCACTGAAAGAAAAGGACCGAATACGCTGCCAGTGTCATAGCTGCCTTGGACCATCCCTGGTTGGTATGTGAGTACGAAAAAAATAATAAAAAAAAAAACGTCTCTCAGTTCTTCAGGGATGGCGATTAAAAAACTGAACCAGCACATCCCCTATCAGTTAAGTGAGTTGTCCTGAAAGTCCTTCAGGGATAGCGATTAAAAAGCTGAACCGGCACATCCCCTATCAGTTAAGTCAGTTGTCCTAAAAGTCCTTCAGGGGTGGCGATTAAAAAGCTGAACCAGCACATCCCCAATCCGTTAGGTCAGTTGTCCTGACAGTCCTTCAGGGATGGCGATTAAAAAGCTGAACCAGCACATCCCCTATCAGTTAAATCAGTTGTCCTGGAAGTCCTTCAGGGATGGCGATTAAAAAGCTGAACCAACACATCTCCTATCCGTAAAGTCGAAAAAAAAACTCTTTATAAGGGTCAACTTGTCAAAATGTCTGTGGGTACTTACCTAGACGGCTATGACACCAAACTGAACGAGTCTGTGCGATGCGCTGCTCTTTTATAGCCGCAGTCTCGCTCGCTTGTCCTGTTGCCAACATGTTCTGTGTGTTTGCATATGCTTATGAGTATACTTAGCTTAGGTTGGCTGCAGCGGCAACCTTAGTTACGACTTGCATGATCTTGCTTATACATAACTTGATATCACTTACATCTAGCTTATTATTACGTTTGTTCAAATTTCGACGCAACAGGCACCCAGGTACCAAATCGCGTGATTCAATCACCGTTAGGTATGTGAGTGCTTGTGCCTTCCTCTACCACTGCGTTTGCATATGCTTGTTTGCTTTTTTTTGTGTGTTTCTACATGAGTGATCGTGTCTTTGTACATTTGGTGTAATATTGTGTGTGTGTTTGTGCTCTTTGCGCGTACGGGTATTGGTGTGCATTGCTATGTGTGACTCTAACGTTTATTTGTTTTGTCTGATCGTATATTCATTGTAGAGCATAGGGGTTTCTACCTGATTATATACCCTAACGGGGTTTATGCAGTAATGCGTAATATGTAAGTGTTTCTATCGTTCGCTTATACAGTTTTTAAGGCAGACAGATTTCTGAATGTTACTATAACGTAACTAAAATGCTATGTGTGATTCTTCGGTATGTGCGTTTGCAGGAGCGAGTGTGCTTGTGTATTGCGAAGCACAAGGGTTTCTATAAGCTGAAACAGCCTAACGGGATTTATGCCGTAATGCGTATTATGTACGCGTTTCTACAGTTCGCTTATACAATTTTAAGGCATACAGATTTCTTCTTGTATATGTTGTACTTATTTCATATGGTTTTATACCTGTATTTGACTTGGGTTTGAGTTATATGACTCACAAGTTCTATGGCTTTGGGTTGTGTCGGACAGCTCTTATTCATAACTATTCTGCGCTTTGGCGGTTGTGTAAATATTACCTATGGTTTTGTGCCTAGGTTCGTTTGTGTTGTATGATTTTACATGTTCTATGCCTACGAGCCATTTCATGCAAGTTTTCTTCATTCTCTTTACCCTTCGTTTGGTGCTGGAGTGTGTGTTCCTATGGATTAACTAGCGTAGGCCTGTGCAATATGTGTCTATACATTTTCTCTTTATCCAAGTATGAGCATATTTAGTGTGTGTTTGAGATCATTTTAATTTTCAAAAACAGGTGTGTGTTTTTATGATTTTAAGTTAGTGTGTGTTTTGGGATTTTAATTTTACAAGAATAGGTGTGTGTTTTTATGATTTTAACTTTACAAGTACAATTTATGATTTTGCATTTGAAGTTGGAGGGGGCTGCTCGTGTATTGTTCACAGAACGACATGCGTGGGCAGATCGGACTTGCTGACTGCGGGGTGCGGGTGGACTTTTGAGCGGACGGACTTGTATTTCGTAAGGAAGTAAAAACGATTCCTTACAATACCCATCACCATCTTCTGTAACATCCCTATTTTTTTGTTTAATTATCTTATAAGCAAAAAAGTAAAAGACAAGTAAGTAAGTTAAATTCGGCGGAAGTGAATCCCGTATACCCATCACTTTGCTTTCGCATTCTACTCTCCAAGTTCTTTTATTTGATACCCATATCGCTGGTATTATTAAGAAAAAATTAATCACGGGGTCTACCATATTCATTTTAGAATTAACTCATTTTTAAGCAGATATGTCTTCATTTGAGGAATGTACAAAATAGTGTTACAACCTCAATAGCAATAAAGAAAATACTTTGGGTACTTGGGGTATAAGGTAGGTTAAGTTTGCGAAGTCATACGTAACATCCCGAAGGGTGTAAGATAGGCCCAGCTTCTAGAGCAAAGGGGGCTCGACTTTCTAAGTTGATATGAACAATTTGATTCTGGGTTCCATGAATAGGAATGCCTTCAGATAAATGTTTCATTTTCAATGTTTTATAACGAAAAATTGTCCATAGCAGAAGTTTACCAAAAAAAATTAATGGCCGGAAATTTGAGTCACATTAGTTTATTTTTCAGATCTTAGTGATTAGAGTTATCATGAAATGCAATCCCCTATAGGGAGAGAAAGTCTAGTCTAGTCTAGAAAATATATAGTTTTTTACGCCGAATACTGAAAAATAACATTCAATCCACCTGATATTTTAGACGTCCTTCAATATGCGGTTATCATGAAAAGTATGGTTGCACATAAAAATAGTGTGTTTTTAGTCTATTGTTACCAGTCTGGCAACTCTGTCGCGTGGTATAGTCGTCTATATTTTGTTTCGGCAATTAATATTTTAATTTTTTGTTGAATTTCGTGACTATTTTGCCTTATAGCGTGTGAATTTATAATATACTTTGAGAAGACAGTGAGCGAATTCAAAGTAAAAGAAATATTTTTTCTTTACGCTTTGATTCACTGGAGTTTTGCTAACAAAAATTTTGAGCTCTGATATAAATCTCTCCTTTTTTTTTGTTTTCTCTCTTTTTCTCTGGTTATTTTTTCGGTGTTAGTAGTTTGTTTTGCTTTTTATCTCTTGTTACAGTGTCAACGTAACAGAGAAGTTTTGCACAAATTGGTTGATAAATTTTATGTTGAGGATTTGACAGGTTTGAGCTAATTAAGTCCAGGTTTGATGAGTCTCGTTTTATTGGGCACTCATCTTCTACTCGTAGCGTAGCGTGTGGGACGTCACCTCTGGGTTTCTCCAAATATGGTTCGTTGGTACAAGTTACCGCTCCCTCTAACTCTAAAATGAACAGTAATGTTTCCGATATTGCTAAGTCGGTTGGTAGCAAAACAGTTACAAACAAACCGGCAAGTCCGTCGGTTTTAAGCTACGCCGAAGTGGCAAGGATATCTCTGCCCAGAGCCGCCACTCACCCTAATCCAGCGCCATCGCCTAAAAGTAATGAAGAGAAAAATAAGTCATCCTCTCCTCCTGGCTGTTCGCGTGTGAATGCTGGTCACCAGACTGGGCAAGTCTCACAAGCTGCCGGTACAAGGGCGATAACCCCATCTATATTTTCCCTAACTCGAAACTCTCCTACTGTGAACCCCCCTACTGTTCCAAATAATGACATTTGCTTGACGGCAGTTCCTCCCAGAAAAGCAATATTTGTGTCAAGCCTGGCACCTGAAACATCGGTGGATAACATAAAAGGTTATCTGGCGACGAAAGTCCCATCAGTCAACTTAAAGCGTGTTAGCATCTTCAAAATGGCTCCTTCTCAAGCTAGGGCAATCTCCTCTTTTAAAATACTAGTTCCGACTGAAAATTGTGATATGTTGTTAAACAAACGACTGTGTCCAGTAGGATCCTCGATTAAGGAATTGATTTCTCGAGATCGTCCCCGTAATACCAAGGCAATAGTCTTGTCGCCTTCAAAAAACTAATTGTTTCTTCAGGCTCACTATCTCTCATTTATCAAAATGTTAGGGGCCTAAATTCGAAAATTCGTTCCACTTTTCTAAATTCAGTGAGCACGGAATTTTTCTGTTTGGCCTTTACTGAAACTTGGCTGAAACCCGATCTTCATTCGTCAGAACTCTTTCACAACTCTTTCCAAGTCTTTAGAAAGGATCGAGTGAATCGCATTGGTGGTGGTGTATTCATTGCCATATCTGCGTCAGTCCCGTCCAATTTAATTGAATTTCCCACTTCTCCTGACGTTGAATTTATCGCCATTCGAGTGAAAATGCCTAATAAACATCTACTCCTATATTCCCCCAAATTCTGATATCTCCATTTACAAGAAACACGCTGCCCTAATTTGTGAAGTGGCCAAGCTGTCTAGACCCACCGATTTAGTCGTTGCATTGGGTGACTTCAAGTTCCTCAAGTCACTTGGTGTAACAGTGATGATTCTGGCTGTTTGATTCCTACTTCAACGTATGATAGGGCTGTTGTGTTCTTTAGTGAATTGTTTGATCATAATTTGGGTCAATATAATCGTACCCCTAATTGTAATGGTAGACTTCTTGATCTCTGCTTTGCCAATTTTCCCGAGATTAACGTAAATCGTTGTCCATCTTTTAGTTTACCTGAGGATCCTTATCATCCATCAATATGCATTTCCTTTCATCATATGAATGATGGTTCGTTGAAATGCCTTAATGTGCCAAATCAAACTTTTTTAAATAAATATTATGATTTTCATAAAATCAATATTGTATTGCTAAACCGTTGTCTTTCACAT
>NW_023998567.1:986402-998720 GCF_014805625.2 Glossina fuscipes | reverse complement strand
ACGCAGCCACTTAGGTCCCATTTTATTTAGTTTATACAGTAATAATCGGTGATTAATTCCAATCAGATCTTAATGTATGCTGATGATGTGAAACTGTTTTCTTCCTTCTCTCTCGAATCACTATCACATCACCTTCAAAGTGACTTGAATAATTTGGCTGCATGGTGCTCTTTGAAAGAAAGTCATTCATTACTCAGTATTTCATAGATTCGCATAAGTTGGAGGACGTCGATTCGATCACAGATTTAGGCGTTCTATTTGACCATAGGTTACGTTTTAACTTGAGCTCTCGATTAGCAAAGCTAGGTCCGCGCTTGGCTTTATAAAAAGGTGGTCCAAAGAGCTTGATGATCCCTACATTACGAAAAGGGTGTACATGTGTTTGGTTAGACCCATACTCGAGTATGCCTCAGTTGTGTGGTCTCCTTCATATAGGTGCTACGTAGATTCAATTGAATCTGTTCAAAAGCAATTCTTGCTGTTTGCCCTTAGAAATTTGGGTTGGGATCCGATTGTCTCTCTTCCTCCGTATGAAAATAGGTTGCTTCTGCTGTCCTTACGGTCTCTTGAGAAACGTAGGTTTGTTCTTGGCGTTTCCTTTGTAATCAAAGTAATAGATGGTGCTATTGACACGCCTTCATTACTTGGTCAAATAAGCTTTAATGTCCCTAACCGTTTCCCTAGACACTTTATCTTGGTTAAGCTTAGTCAGTGTAAATTTAATTATGAGCTGTTTAATCCGCTCAGAGTCGTTTGCAAGAACCTAAATGACGTCTACCACTTATTCTCGTTATCGGACTCCTTAAAGTCCATTAAAGCAACATTGCTTAATACGCGCGATTTGCCTATGTCGTACTTAAACTAGCTTTTAACCTTAAAAAGTCGTTACTATGCTATGCTGATAGTGTACATGTTTTTTTTTCTTTTTTCTTTTTTTTTTCTTCTTATCTGTTTTATTATACTTATACTAAATTTTATTATTAATTAATATAAGTTTTGCATTATGAGCCAATTCAACTCGACTGTTATTTGTTTAGTTGAGTTTCATGTATAAGTAGAATTAAAATAAATAAATAAACAAATAAAAACGAACTGCACTACCATCATCTTAATGTTCATATATGCCTAGTAATAGGTGACTCGAACTGGACAAAATATACCGATTTTTTATACTTCTGCGACGTACACGTTGAAATAAATAAAATTAGCCCAATTTTAGGATGTATTGTTTATTGTTTCCTATCTTTTCCCCACAACTTTGAATTTAAAGGAACAAATTCTATTGCGTTTTATTTTGATAAAATGCAATATAGTTTATAGCATTTTTAAATTTGTACTTTCTTCTTTCAAACATGTCTTCAAACTTTGCCCTTCACACTTTGTCTACATCATTCGCTATTTAGCGTCTTAGTTTCTCAAAATCAAACCTACTCTTATACAGCACAGCCTAGACACAACAAAATGTATGTATGGTCTTACATTTTGTTCAAAGTTCTATCTACGAGATTGTTAGGGAATTTTCGTATTTCTGTTATGAATAGCAGTAGTAACTCTGTTAATCAGCATCCGTTTGACAGCTCTTTCATTTTCAAAATTTCTCCGGGCAAAATTCTGTTAATAGTTTCTTGATATGACGTCAAATCGTCTTATTTGCAAACGAGAAGCATATACAATTCTGTGCTGTGAATCTGTGCTAGGGTCTCCATACAATGCTGTGTCTTCGAAAAACTAAGGAGTGTATATGTGTGTAGCAAATATAATTTATTTGCTTTTGATTGTTTATTTTAAAGAATTCTTTATTCTTCTGTTTGCCAAATGCTTCAATAAATTTCAGCAAAAATTTTCATGTCAAGAAATACGCAGAAATTTTTTATTATTAAAAATATGTTGTAATATATTATGTTTATGTGTATCTAATTGACTTATTTTACTTATATATTTTTGCTTACAGATATATATTTGACATATTTGATCTAATTTTTCATATCATACATGAGTTATTCTATGCGATGCCTATTTAGATTTTGTTATTATTACATCATTTATGTTCTAGAATTAATCTTTTAAATAATTGACTAAAATGTTAAACGCTAGCCCTTAATCCTAGCTTATGCAGTTTGAGCTACTTTTTTTATTTTTGCGATTAGTATACTTTTAATCGGCACGTTGTTGGGCCAAGAAATTCGAATGTTTGTACGATAAGAGCGTAAAGTCTAGTAAGTGGCGTCTATCGTTCGTTCTAGAAAAAAAAATTCGTTTTCTCTATAATATCATAAAAAATAAAAATTACGTCCCTATATTCACTATACTACACTATGTGTATATAAATTATACAATTTCGCGAGCGCTGTACTCGTATTGTTCTACTTTGTGTGAGGAAATTGTGCTATTAATTTTTTTTATCTTATTGCTTTACAGCTTCATACGCGTTTAAAGTATAAATAGTAATGAAAATATAAAAGTTTTGTCGTGATATTCGTTTTGGTTTTTGCGTACGGAACTTGGTGTTCTCCGTAATAAGTCTCTTCTTTTTCTTTTTTTTTTGCATGTTTACAATTTTTTCTCTTGGCTTGCTCTTTATATGCTGTGTCTGTGTGCGAGGAAAACTTTTTGTTTTTTTTCACAATCTGTCTCTCTTCTCTCTTCAATCTCTTGTCGGTTATTTTTTGATATGGAGTGCTTTTTCACATCATGTCGAACAAAATCGAGCCTTGAATCTGAGCGATTCATTATTTCTTCACTTTGCAAGCGTTTTTGTCACGTGAAATGTGCAGGTATCAATGGCCGTACTGAAGACACAGTCCTTGATCCTACAACGGGTATACGTTGGTCATGCATCAACTCTAGGAAGCGGGATATTGACATCTCCAAGCTGTTCACGGAGACAAGCTTTAGCTCCTCTGAACTAAGCAAAAATCTCATTACTTTGCGAAGCAAGTTTGAAAAAACCATGTCAATGTTCAATGAGTATCGTTATCTAGAGCACTCACCTTATCCCCCAGCCTGCACAAACCCGACTCATACTGTTGCGTGTGGTACTTCACCTCCGCCTTTGCCTGAATATGATTCGTCGACTTATGTGAGTGCTCTATCCTTGCCTACAAACAACGTTAGCGTTTCCACCATCGTTGAATTGGCCGCTAATAAAAAGGCTCGAAATAAGTTGTAAACCCCTTCCCGTTCTATCTATGCAGAAGTGGCAATATTATCTCCTCCTAGTGGTGCCATTCAGCTTACTTTGTGTACTTTACCGAAAAATATTAATAAGAATAACAAATCAAACTCTACCCTTGGCAGGGTTTCTGCTGCTCACTATACTGGAGAAGTCGCACAAGCTGAATGTGGAAGTGTGGTCACCCTCTGTACATTCTCGCCAACTCAAAATTCTCTACCTGCAAATCCTATTGTTTCTAATAGGGATGAGGTCTGCTTATCGGCAGTATCCCCCAGAAAGGCAATGCTCGTGTCAAGACTGGCATTAGACACCTCTGATTACATAAAACGTTATTTGGCTGCAAAAAGTCCCATTCGTCAATTTGAAGCGTGTTAAGCATTTCAGGTTTTCAGAAACGGTCGATTTGATCGCACTGGTGATGGTGTTTTAATTGCCACATCCGCCGCAGCCCTGTCCTATTCAATTCAATTTCCTACGCCTCTCTACGTCGAATTTATTGCCACTCGGGCGTAAGTTGCCAATAAACAGCTATACGTAACTTGCTTCCGTATCGCCACAAAAGTGGATTCCTCTATTTATAAGAAAACATGCTGCCCTCGTTTGTGATGTGGCCGAAAAATCGATATATACTGATCTAGCCATAGCGTTGTGGGTTTCAATTTGCCACAAGTAACTTGGTGTTATAATGATAATTCTGGTTGTGTGGTCCCCACTTCAACATCTGATAAAGCTATTGTGTTTTTCAATGAACTATTTGATCGCAATTTACTTCAATACAACCGTACTTCTGACTGTAATGGCATATTGCTTGATCTTTGCCTTGCGAATTTCCCGGAGATAGTTTTTAATCGCAGTCCACATTTTAGTTTACCAGAGGGTCCGTATCATCCAGCAATTTGCATTTTTTTCTTACAGGCGTGGTGGTCCGTTGAACGATTATAATGTGTCAAATCCGATCTTCTTCTACAAACATTATGATTTTAATAAAATCGACATTTGACTGCTTACATCTTATCTTTCCCACATTACTCTCGATTTTTATTCTGGGAATATTGAAACCTTACTCTCATCGTTCTATAATGTATTAAACCCAGCTATTTCTGCATTCATTTTGATCAAGCAGTCTCGTCCTCGAAGCAAGCACCCACCATGGTTTAACAAGAGCATTAAATATTACAAAAGTAGGAAAATTAAATTTTTCAAAACATTTATGAAAAGTGGTTCTGCTTATGACTATTTCGCTTGTTCTCCTGCAAGGCATAGAAGTAATTACCTCAACCACCAATATTGTTGCAGGTACCTTCAGTTAATAAAATGTTCTCTTCTGGTAATACCTAGATATTTTTTAACTTTGTGAACTACAAAAGAAAAATCGGAATATATCTCTCGTATGTTTCTTTCAATAGCTCTGAGTCCTTTCAAATCCCTTTGCTGAGTACTTTCGACGCAATCTTCCAACTACTAATTCCGATTAATCTGGTAACTTGGTCATTTGAAAAAACGGCGTTTAAGATGGTTTGAGGTCTTTAGAATATAGTTGTGCACCTGGGCCTGATAGTATTCTATCATGTACATATAAAATATGCCCTGTCGAACTAAGTGGTTTCGTTTCAATGAATTTCGGCCAGCCCTGGAAATCAGGTGTTTTTCCTTTGTGTTGGAAGAGTAGTTCCCTTTTTCCCCTACACGAATTTGGAAATAGACATCACGTTGATAAACAATAGAGACATAACCAAGTTGAGTGTCTTACCTGTATTGTTTGAGCGAATTGTTACTCAGCGTTTAGATTTTGCTATCAAATCTTGTATTTCTCCACTCCAGTGTGGCTTTCTGAAAGGAAGATCTACTGTCACAAATCTCTTAGAATTTACTTGCCATGTTCTCAAGGCTCTTTCAAGTGGCACGGATGTCGTGTATACTGATTTTAGTAAAGGGTTTGACTTAGTTAGCCATAGCTTATTCATCTTCAACCTCCAGGCACCTGCCTTCTCCTTGTGCTTACTGATGTCGTCCTGCATACCAGATCATTCAGGGCTCTATTTAACTTCATAATGTCGGATGTATATCCCCTGCCGTCTGGCGTCTCTCAAGGCACTTACTTCGTACCCCTTTTATAACGATGCTAGACTGTTTTGTTCCTTTTTCTTAGAATCCCAACCGTATCAGCTTCAAATTGGCTTATATAATTTGTTTATACGGTGTTCACTACATTTTATGAAATTAAATCTAAAAAAACGTGACAAAGCTTCTTTCTCAAGGAGGAGGTCATTCCATAATGAGTATTTCTTGATTCACACAAGCGGTGATCCGTCGATCGATTTAGGGGTTCGATTCTATCAAAGATTATGTTTTAATTTGCGCTTTGAGCTCTTTTTTAGCAAAGCGAGTTCCGCGTTTGGTTACGTTAAGAGGTGGTCCAAAGACCTTAAGAAACCTTACTTTACAAACAGGCTGTACATATGTTTGGTCAGACCAGTGCTTGATTATGCCTCTGTGGTGTAGTCTCCTTCTTGCGTGAAGTACATTCATTTGAATCCTTTCAAAAGCAATTCTTGGTGTTTGCCCCCAGGAATTTGGGCTGAGAACCGCATGTCCCTCTGCCTTCTTATTGGAATAAGTTACTTCTGTTATCATAACTTGAGGAACGTAGATTTATTCTTCCTGTTTCCTTCCTAATTAAGTTAATTAATGGTACTGTCGATTCTTTCACTGCACTTGTTGAGATAAGCTTTAATGTCCCTAACCGCTTCTCTAGGCACTTTATTTTCAGTAATGTAAGTTAAAAACCTAAATGATGTCTATCACTTACTCTCAGTATCGGCTGCTTTAAAGTCTATCAAAATAATTTTCCTTAATATGCGCGATTTGCCTATGTCGTATCTTAACTAACATGCAATTTTAACATCTCATTATGATTCGAAAATTAATTGGTGTTGTTTACTGTGTCGGTTGCCAAGCTTTGCATGTTTGCGATTGCTCAGGGGTTCACTTGCAATTTGATTCTGTATTGGTTGCCGGTGTTTCTCCGTACTAGCCGTCTACCTGCGTTTTTTCATTTTTTTAATTTCTTATTTATTTATACATGAATTTTTTTTTTTTACTTTACTTCTTCTTATATACTTTTTACGAGTTTTCAATATTAATTACCGTAAGATTTACTTCTAAGGGTCAATTGAATTCGACTATTAATTTATTTAAGTAGAGTTTCATGTGTAATTAAACAAATAAATAAAAATATCTTTTATAAGATTTATCACGGATGCTGTGGTTCTTACGAAACGTTTTAATGTTTTCACACTGCTTTACCTTTGACAATTAGGTTTTCCAAACTCACTGTGCTTTCAACAATTTTGATTTGATTGCAGCCATCTACATTTCTGGGGCAATAGCATTTTAAATTTTGAGGTGATTAGTTTGCGAACCGGACAATAACTAAGAACAGCTCAGAAGTTGCTGCTTACAATCCCACACGAGTCACATGTTGAGACGATTTCGCTTTTGAGGGCTCTGTTGCGAAAGTCTACAAATCCATGCCTCGTATGTTCTGGTAAATGGCTAATAATTGTCGCCTCTCTTGTGTGACATAAAAAATTGGAGCAAATGTATCAAATATATTTGTGTAACTAAACTAAATTAATGAATATATGAATGAAATAAATAAATTGGATAAAGATAAACATAGTAAACTACAACATAATTTTTTCTAATAATGAAAAATTTCTATACATTTCTTGATATGAAAATCAAATATTAAATTTAGAATTCTTCATATTCACTGACGAACGCAGAAATGTATGTCCTGCTTTGCAAACATTCGAGAATATGTGACGTCATATCAAGATATTACTAAGAGAATCTGTGCCCATACATATAAGAATAAAGGAAAAGCCTTCAAGTAGCTGGTAATTAACATAATTATTACTGTTGTTCGTATCAGAAACACAAAAAGTCCGTAATGACCTTTTAGTTTGAATTTTCACTAAAATGTCGGAACATCTATTTATTTCGTTGCCTTGGTGTTCCGCTATGTAAATCGATCACTGCTCTTTTGATAAGAACAATAGCAAAAGTAGTTGAGCAGACCCATTATCCGCTGACGATATGTGAAAGAGGGTATTGATGGTTGTCCTTTTGGGAGAACAATAATAAAATAAACCCAGTTGGAGAGACTCCCTAATCGGCTATAGGCAGAGGTTACTACGTTACAATGCAAAGAAAGTTATTTCGATAATTCAAAATGGATAAATTTACTGAGTACTCATTTCACTTATTCCACATTATAAGTTTAGAAAAATAAGCTCCAAGCATTTTAATTTTGATTAGCTATAAGTCTTTTGATATACATAAGTATATACTCGAAGATGAATTCGCATTACAAATTACTTCAGTTCGACTTTGTATGGTGGCGTACTACGTGTACATATGTGTTAAGGCTTGATAAGCATTTGTATACAATTATATTTCGTAATTTCACTAGTTACATTTAAATAGTCAAATAATATTCATATTATGAGGATACAGTAGTAAAGCTGCTAATATAGCTTATATATTGCAACTAGGTATATGCAAGATGTATTTAACAAGATTTACGGTGGCAACTGATTATAATTGTATTAATTATTGTAGTTAGTTTGTTAGTGTAACTCTGTAAGTAAGGGTTAAAAAACTAAAAAATTTCAATCACTGTTTATATACCACTACTTTCAGTTAACTATCTTAGCAAATATAGAATACGAGCGAACATCAATCAAGCAAGTTTCAATTGCATTATTTATGAATTTGCGATCAACAAAATAAAACGATCAAAGTGTATATAAACTTAAATATTATTAAGCAACCAAAAGCTGTCAATGGAAATGTAAACACTATGATGTTAAAATTGGTGTAGGATATACTTAATTTTTTGGATTGAATTTGAATCTTCATGAAACCTTGCGTTTGAAATATTACATAACTTGAAACGACAACGCAGAAAATGATACTGAACTCATAGCTTAATCGGATCATAATCTTGAGTATGTTTGGCAGGAACGCAAAAAGTAATGAGACCAAGCAGAAAAGTCGAATTCACATAGTCCTTTAACACTTTGGAGACGAAAGCGTTCAGTAAGACTTTGCCCTCTGTTTTCAAAGGGGGCAGGTCAATAAGTTTAAAATTGTGCACATGTCGGTAAACCGTCCATTAATTGAAAAGGATTAAGCCCCGGTATCTTTAAGGAGCAACCCCTTAAGAAACCGGGATTGTACGTGAGATTGCTTTATTAAACAGAAGAAATTGCATTAAATTCGTTAAACATAAATTAAACCAGTCAACAAGTTACTAAAAAAACCAAATAGTTGTTATTTATGGGCATAGTAAAGTGTCATCTTTTTTTTTATTAAATCCATCATCGAAGAATGAGGCGTTCCGTAAGTGAAAGTGAAGATATTGACTAGGAATTTGCGAAAGAAGTCGGAAAGAAAGAGATGCCCACAACCCCTACATGAACAGAAAAAATCAGTGCTCGATCTATATTATAGAGCACAAAAACTTAGCCCTTTTACTTTTTTTATCTTGTTTAGTTTTAAGTGTGTGTTTTTTATTCGCGCTTTTTATTTCAAATCAATCCATTTTATTCTTGCCTTGCACATTCATGTTTGGTTGAATGTGCACTCACTAACATAGCATTGTTCATGCACTTGCATGTTCATGTTTCTGTGTTTGTCTCGTTTAGCATAACTGACCATAGACAACAATACTGCAAATTACATAATCCAGACCTTGAAGTGTGTCGTCGTTGTTCATATTAATTTGCTTATATTGCATTTTTGTGGCACTCTTCAAGCTATTAATATTTCTGGACGTAAATAAACGCATAAATGCAAGGGCATCATTTTATAATTTTACATTGTAGCATAATAATTCTGAGTTAGTTTATAAGAATTATAATTTATAATCTACAATTTTAGCAATAAAACTTTGGACAACACATTGATCGTTATTTATTCATAGCGTTTCTTCCAGTTACAAGTGCTGGAAGAAACAATTAAAAAGGGTTGGTGCAACCAGATACACCATTTGGTCGGCTCTTACCAACTAAATTAGGTTTTGTATAAAACACTGGCATTTCGTTGTTTAAAGAGACTGTACAAAACAGCATTGAATAGGCTATACTCACACATATCTCTTCTAGGATCGCGGTGGTGGGGTAAGAAATTCGGTCACTCCGAATTAGCACTCTCTGATCTTTGCACATAAAGATTAAAATTTACTTTATTATCTGCTTATGCAAATTGTTTAGATTTAATGTATAGATTTTATATATTTATATCTTATATTTAGTTTTCATATTGTATTGCAATGACCATTTAAATATAAAAATGAACGTACTTTACAATTGTACCTGTTTGTCTGTTTGTTCGTTCATGTAGTTCTCTTAATCACTGACCATAGTCGATGAATGTTTGTTGCAATTAATTCCAAAGTTTGTCGTCCTTGGTTTATTTTCTTTTGTTTGTTTACGTTGCATTTTTGGTTGACACACTTTTAAATTCTTATATATAGAGGCAACACAAACTCAAGCCGACTTCGTTTGGATGCAACACTCAAGCTAAGTAGATAGCGCGACTTTCCGGTTAGCTATTCTTTTTTTTTTTGGGATCGCCTTTGGGAGTCGTAAAACAGATGGCTCCAAATGGTCCGTTTCGAGGGACAGAGCGCTCCGGTCGAGGAGGAGAGCTAGAATCAGGGGAGAGACGAAAACGACATCGCGAATAAGGCAGAAAAGGAAAACTTATTATTGGACAAGAATAACGAGAGAACGCTATGAACTGGCGAAAGGAATAGATCGATGAGTTGTAAGCGAAGTTCAGTAAGCGCGCCAAATGCTTTTTCAACAAACAAAGATATAGTAGAATATTGAAAATCTTGTTAAAGACTTTGGATTCTGATCCGTCAACAAATTTTCATCTGTACAATAATTAACTTCTGTCAATAGTCTATGCAAAAGCACGGCTTCATTCTGCCATTAGCTTGACTTCGGCATTAGAAGGAATCTTTTATAAATTCTTACCCACACCGGCTCGTTTTGGCAATGAAATCAGAATATTATAAGAATGGTTTCTTCATCTGTCTATCCGTTATGTCACAACTTGATTATTATACAAAAAAACTTATTTACCTAATCCTACATGGTTTCAATACTGAATCCATAACTTAACACAACTAATATGAAGGTTATAAAAATATTAATAAGAATTAATATTACATATCTTCCACAAACTACTTCCTCACCCATGTATTTATTTATTTATTTTTTTATTTATTAATTTATTTATTTATTTATTCCACTTATACAAGAAACTCAACTAAAAATTTCTAGTTCAATTGACTCTTAACATTAAACCTACCGACATACCTATTCCTAGCATGAGCGGTCAAATGACCGCTTCAAAAAAACATATGTAAAGTAGATAGTAAACAAAATATTTTTCTGATGCTACAATAAAAACTCGTTCCCCGCTTTTCGATATTGTATGTTTTATTTACTTTTATGCATTTTCATCATCTTTTTTACAGATTACAGCATTTTGTATTGCACATCTTCCGCATACGTATTTTTTACGTTTTATACAAATTTTGTTTGTTTTGTTGACTTATCTGTTTTGACAAGATCTCCGTACAGAAGAAACAGTATTTGCATTTATTATTGTTTTTGATGAGCATTCTTGGCTTATCTGTTTCTCTTTCTGATATTCGGTCCCAAGTTCTACTGCCAATTGAAATAAAAACTCTTCCCCCGATATTTCCTCACCCGTCATTTCTTTATATAAAATCCAAGAATTTATTCCGGCTAAATCTAAGATACTGAAAAATATTTGTAAAGGCCATCTTTGACATTTAGATTTTACACTATATTTTCTGGCCATTTGATCGGTTACATCGACACCGAATTTTGTGCTATTGTGAAATGTAATTGTCTCTTGTATGCGGGTGGCATTTTTTTCAATTTCAACGAATGAATGCATTGAACTAAGTATCAATACTTTTTATTGGATTTAGCTTTATAAATTGTAAGAATAAAATCTTTCGATTTGTATAATATTGTTGAAAAGCATGTCATACTCTCCTTTGCCTGTCTCCCTAATTTTGGTAGCTTCCTTTTATTTCCCCGGATAGTTCCAACAAGCGTAGTTCTTTTTCTAAAAGTTTACTCGCTAGTGACGCGCTTGTAAAAATATTGTTATCTGTTATGTTAAGTGGGATTGATGATGGAGAGACCATTCATTTTTTCCCAAATATGGAAAGCCGTTTACTATATATTTACTACTTACATCTGAAGCTAACCAGAACGCCAAATTTGTCCGGTTTGTTAAAGTAAATCTTAACTTAATTAATATTAAAACTTAGCATAAGTACAATAAAACAAATAAGAAAAAAAAAAAAAAAGCATGCACACAACTAGCACAGAGACACACCCACCACCAGTAAACGACCAAATTGCGATTGATTCCCTAAGCCATCCAATAGTTAGCAACAATTCATTTTCGACTCATCGTGACATTTTAAAGTTAAGTTTAAGTAGGACATAGGTAAATTACGCGCATTAAGCAATGTTGCTTTAATGGACTTTAATGAGAATAGATGGTAGACATCATTTAGATTCTTGCAGACAACTCTGAGCGCGATAAACAGCTCATAATTATATTTACATTGACTAAGCTTAACAAAGGTAAAGTGCCTAGAGAAGCGGTTAGGGACATTAAAGCTTATTTCACCAAGTAATGCAGGCGAGTCAATAGCACCATTTATCACTTTGATTACGAAGATAACGCCAAGAACAAATCTACATCTTTCGAGAGACGATAAGGACAACAGTAGCAACCTATTTTCATACATCGGAAGAGAGACAATCCGATCCTAACCCAAATTACTAAGCGCAAACAGCGAGAATTGCTTTTCAACAGATTCAGTTGAATCTACATAGCACCTATATGAAGGAGACCACGCAACAGTGGCATACTCAAGTATAGGTCTTACCAAACACATGCACAGCCTTTTAGTAATGTAAGGATCATCAACCTGTTTGGACACCCTCTCCATAAAACCAAGTGCGGACCTAGCGTGGCTTAACGAGAGCTAAATGTGCAAGTTAAAACGTAAT
>NW_023998567.1:970178-986302 GCF_014805625.2 Glossina fuscipes | reverse complement strand
TCTGTGATCGAATCGACGTCCTCCAACTTATGCGAATCTATGAAATACTGAGTAATGAATGACTTTCTTTCAAAGAGCACCATGCAGCCAAATTATTCAAGTCACTTTAAAGGTGATGTGATAGTGATTCGAGAGAGAAGGAAGAAAACAGTTTCACATCATCAGCATACATTAAGATCTGATTGGAATTAATCACCGATAGGAGATTATTACTGTATAAACTAAATAAAATGGGACCTAAGTGGCTGCGTTCAAATAGGCCAGATGCCAGGGGTAATTCATCCGAGGTGATGAAGTTAAACAAAACTCTGAAGGATCTATTGTGCAAATAAGAGCTTATCCATTTTACTAAGTAGAAAGGGAAGCCGGAGGCTTGGAGTTTAAAGATAAGTAAGTTATGGTTAACCATATCAAATGCTTTGCTTAAATCAGTGTAAATAACATCTGTGCGAGAGCCACTAGGAAACGCCTTGAAAACATGACAGGTAAACTCTAACAAGTTGGTGACTGTAGATCGCCCTTTACGAAAGCCGTGCTGGTGCGGAGAAATATACGAATTAATGGTAAAGCCAAATGCTGAGTCACAATACGCTCGAACAACTTGGGCAAAACACTCAACTTGGCTATACCTCTGTAGTTCTCAACAAATTGTCTACTTCCACTTTTGTGGATAGAAATAAGGAAACTACTCTTCCAACATGAAGGGAAAATACCTAAATAGAAGGACATGTTAAAAAACTTTCAGATCACACCATATAACTCGACAGCGCAAGATTTAAGTACACATGGTGGAATTCCATCAGGTCCAGGCGAACAACTGTATTTTAGAGAGCTCAACCCTTTAAAAACGTCATCTTCCGAAATAACCAAGTTAGGTATTGAAACCGAGTTAGTTATAGGATATGGATAGTTTGCTGATAAATCGAAATTAGCAATCAAAAAGTTTCCTCGGAAATACTCAGCAAATAGATTTGAGATTTCAAAATCATCCGAGGAATTAGAGCCATTAAAAGAAACATGAGAGGGATAGGTGGATATTTTTCTTTAACAGTTAACAAATTTAAAAAAGAATTTAGGATTAGCAAACAGAGAGGATTTAATGAACTGAAGGTATCTGCAGTAATAATGATGGTTGAGAGAGTTAAATCTATGCCTCGCCATCGAGCACAGAGCCACTTTTCGAATATTTTTTGAATAGCGAGTTTTTTCTATTCTTGTGATATTTAATTGTCTTATTAAACCACGGGGGACACCTGCTTCGAGGTCGACAATGCTTGATCGGAACAGATGCACCAATAGCTAGATTTAATGTATTGTAAAACGATGACAATAAGCTTTCAATACTACCGGTTCAGAAATCAAGCCTCAAATGTGAAAGACAACGGTTTAGCAATACAATATTGATTTTATGAAAATCATAATGTTTATTTAAAAAAGTTTGATTTGGCACATTAAGGCATTTCAACGAACCATCATTCATATGATGAAAGGAAATGCATATTGATGGATGATAAGGATCCTCAGGTAAACTAAAAGATGGACAACGACTTACGTTAATCTCGGGAAAATCAGATCAAGCAGTCTACCATTACAATTAGGGGTACGATTGTATTGAACTAAATTATGATCAAACAATTCACTAAAGAACATAACAGCCCTATCAGACGTTGAAGTAGGAACCAAACAGCCAGAATTATCAGTGTTACACCAAGTGACTTGAGGCAAATTGAAGTCACCCAATGCAACGACCAAATCGGTGGGTCTAGACCGCTTGGCCACTTCACAAATGAGGGCAGCGTGTTTCCTGTAAATGGAGATATCAGAATTTGGGGGAATATAGGAGCAAGTTATAAATAATTCTAACAACATATTAATGTTTTCAGGCAGAGCAAGAATTTTAAAAGAAGCGATTGCTCTAGCTTGAGACGGAGCCAATTTAAAAATACTAACCCGCTTTAGATTGACTGATGGAACTTTCACCGCCAGATAACTTTTTATGTTATCCACAGATGTATCGGTTGCCAGTCTTGACAGAAATATTGCTTTTCTGGGAGAAACTGCCGTCAAGCATACGTCATTGTAGCTATGAGCAGTAGGGTTCACCACTGGAGAGTTGTAACTTTGAGAGAATATAGATAGGGTTACCAATAGAGCAGCTTGTGCGACATGCCCAGTTTGGTGACCAGCATTCACGCTTAAACAGCCGGAAGGAGAGGATGATTTATATTGCTCTTTGTTAGTTAGGAAGCGATTTTCTTGCCACTAAGCATAGCTTAAACCTAAAGGACTTGCCGGCTTATTTGTAACCTTTTTGTTACAGACCGACTCAGCCATATCATAAATGTTGACGTTCTTTGAGGACATTATGGAAGCGCTAACTTGCATCGGACTAAGGAGGTATTAGAGTTGACGTACCACACGCTACACCACGAGTTGTGATTTTACTAGCCTGGGAAGAAGAGGAGTGCTCAATAAAACGACCCTCATCAAACCAAGTCTTAATGATCTGAAACTTTTCCCTCAATTCAAAGAAACTACTTCTCGTCTCCGTGAACAATTTGCCTAAATCTATGTCCCGCTTCCTACAGTCAGGACATGACCATCACACACCCATCGAGGGGTCAACGACTGCATCAGCAGCACGGCCGATAATACCGGCACAATTTGCATGGCCAAAGCTATCGCAAAGCCAACACGAAACGAATTTTTCAGATTCCGGCCACGTTTTCGCCCGACAAGGTGTATGTAAACACTCCATGTGTACTCTAAAAGACAGAAGTGGATTATGAAGAACAGACAGATAAATTGCGAAAAAAAATACTCAACACAAAAATTTATCAACCAATTTAAGCAAAACTTCTCTGTTACGTTGACACTGTAAGAAGAAATTTAAAGGAAAACAAACTACAAACACCAAAAAAATAAAAAAAATAAAAAAATATAGACGACTATACCGCGCGACAGCGTTGTCAAACTAGGTTAATGGTTTTGTTACTTAGCTACTGGCTTCATTCATTATATAAACAATCGTTTTTTGATTTCCTTTTCTTTTAAGAATGGTCATATAATGAACATTCCCAGAAAATAACACAGGCGTGTTAATGTAGTTATGCCATTAGTATTATTGCATTTTTATATATATATGTAAGGTAGTTGCGTTATTTTTAGCCAGCAACTTATTTATTTATGCATTTATTTTATATATTTACTTACATAAACCTACACAAACTCAAATAAAACAAGCCGAATTCAATTGACTCTTAGAAGTAAATCTTACACTAATTACTATTAAAAACTAGTATAAACAATAAGCAGAAGAAAAAAATGAAATAATGAATCATGTACAAATATATAAGAAGGACAGAACAAGAACAACAAGTCTTGAGCACAGCTAGCCCAGAGGTACTCCCATAACCAGTACAGATCTAAGTTGCAAATGAACCTCTAAGTCATCGCAAGCACGCAAACTCTTGGCGACCGATACAGTAAACAACATCAATTAATTTTCGAATAATAATAGGATGTTAAGATTGCAAGTTAGTTTAAAGGCGACAAAGGAAAATCACGCATATTAAGGAAGATTGTTTTGACAGACTCGACAGAACCCGATATCCGGAGTAAGATATCATTTAGGTTTCTGCAAACAACTCTAAACGGGTTAAACAGCTCATAATTATATTTAGATTGACTAAGCTTAATGAAAATAAAGTGCCTAGAGAAGCGGTTAGAGGCGTTAAAGCTTATCTCAAAAAATAATGTGGGCTAATCGATAGTACCATTAACAAACTTCGTCAGGAAGGGAACAGAAACCATAATCCTACATTGCTCAAGTGACAGTAAGAATAACAGAAGTAACCTATTTTCATAAGAAGGTAGATACACATGCAGATTCCATTCGAAATTTATACAACAACTATAGGAAGAAGATCACACATGAGAGGCCTACTCAAGCATTGGTCTAACTAAGCAACTATATAGCCTTTTTGGAAGGTAAGGATTCTTAAGCTCTTTGGACTACCTCTTAATGAAATCAAGCGCGGGCCTAGCTTTACTTAAGGAGAACTCAATGTACAAGTTAAAACCAACTTGTATGAATCAATGAAATACTCAGTGTTGAATGACTCCCCCCTTCTTGAGAAAGAAAGCTTAGTTACAAATTTACACATAAATTTTCTTTTGGCAAGAGAGTAGAGTTCCATAAAATAACGAAGCTCCGCTAATCAGCATTTCTCTTGATAATTCTCTGCTCACATGTTATCGCAATTTAAAGAGAGAAAAATGAAAGCAGAACAGACTCCGAAGTCCGTCTGTACAGCATAAGGGTGAGTTTTGCTTGTGCAAATCGGATACCTTGTGTTACGATAACAAGGAAAAATACTGAGGTAAGCGAATGAGCAGAATGAGAAAAAAGACTTGCTGCGGTAGACTCGAAAAGTTTATTTTTTTCGACAAGAAAATATGTAATAACTCGACAAAGAATTAAAACGGATAATAGATAATAATAATAAAAGGAATCAAAGTTGAAAATTAAGTAAATGTAAAAGGTTTCGTGAGAATGGGGTAAGTAAGTGATTTTGTTTGTGTGGGTGCAAACATAGACGATGACTTAACGAACCAGCAAATACATAGACACAGACTAACGGGCAAGAGATCAATACCGGCGTATCGTAGGGTTGTTATGTGACGTCACGCCATTAGTGATCCCGATAGGTCTAAATTGTTTAAAATTTATTTTTATAAATCTAGCTGGGCTAGCTAGGAGGAGCAAGTAAAGCCCCATCTCTTTACATAATACTACTACAACTTCTCTTTAGGTCTGTCAGGTTTTTGTTTCAAAGCAAATATCCGATTACATATTTTCTTTTTGGCTTCTCCTCTAAGCCTCAAATATTACTTCTTATGAGTTATTCGTACTATAGTGAAATTTATGTTGGTTGTTTAAAAGCAGCAAGTGTAACACATATCCAAGCTACCTAACGCAAAAAGTTCCGTTGCCATACTTCGATGTTTTCAACAGCCACTATAAAATATTAATTTTATGTCGCGTGGAATCTTCATAACATCTACCTCTTTATTCATAAATCTTTGGTCTAAATATATTGTTACGAAAATGCCATTTTTGACGCTTTGCGATTTAATAAAAATTAGTCGATTTTCTAAGAAATTTCTAAAGAAGATGGAAACCAACTTGAACCAATGAATTTAGGTAATGTAAACTTCCTTGTAAAACAGTACATAAGTAGAATTTTTGCGGAAGGCAGAGCCAGACGTAAACGAATCGAAAAGTGAATCGAGTTAGTCGAAAATGAGCAGTGAGAGTCGAGAGGTGAGTTGCGGTATTCGAACGGAGGAGACCACAACGAGGACTAAAGTGTAGTAGATATAAGTTCCTGTGTATAATTTGTAATTAAGTTTCCTAATTTTGTAAACAAAAACTACACTGTCCTAAAAAAATCGCTAATCAGTCGTACGTTTAAGTTCAAAAGAAGTTGGTTAATGATGTAAAATTCATGAGAGACGGACTTGCTTTACAATATATTAAAATTCTAATTTAAGATTTAAAAAAAGATCTTTATATTTTGCTTACATTAACAAAAGAAATGTGACTCAGATTGCTCACATTTTGTAATAGTAACTTAAGCGTATGTGATTGCTTGTTAGTGAAGCTTTTCCCATTCAGGTGCACACGCATTTCACATTAATGGTGCTGATTATAAATTTTTATTATCAAGTAAAAAAGTACTTATGGATCGTATATTCATAATAAGCAGGAACAATTGGCAGTGCGAAAGAGCGATTGTTACAATGCATATATTGTAGTGACCAAAACAACTACAATCTTTTTCATCTTTCAGACCTCTGCACTTTTTGAATTTAATACTTGTTCAACAGCAAGTTGGATTTTCCATAACCATATTTAACATAAGCATATCACATTTTGAGCAATATTGTTTTTCCGGTCAACTTTTACAGCGTGGTCATCTTCAACAGATGGGTCATTATGCACTGGCTTCAGTTATCAGTTTTGCACTTCTGCGCGCGTGCTGTGGTTGCGCTGTTTGATTTTGTGTGAAAAAATTCTGCAATTTCTTTTTTTATCTTATTGTTTTTGTTTTTTTTTTTTACAATTTCTATCTTGTCTGTTACTTTTTGACATGGAATATTTTTTACATCATGTCGAAAAACGGGCCCTAAACAAAAACGGAATGGTTCATTACTTGTTGGCTTTGCGAACGTTTTTATCATGGCAAGTGTGCTGTTATCAGTGGTCGTGCTGCAGATGCAGTGCTAGATCCTTCGAAAGGATTGCGTTGGCCATGTCGCAACTGTAGAAAGCTAGCTTTTAATATTATTTAGTATAAGATTTACTTCTGAGAGAATTGAATTCGAGTGTTAATTTATTTTAGTTGGGTTTCATATGTAAGTAAACGAAAAATAAAATAAATAAAATATAAAATGCCTAACAACAATGAAACGAGTCTTGTTGCCGTTTTAATATTTTTTTTTTTATCCTGACGTTTAAGCATCTATTTGGAGGCTTTAAAAACCACAGCGCATACTTTTGATTTACTCTCTTTCAGTGAACTGAGAATTTTTATTAAAACTGCAAATATAAAATAATACTAAAATAAAAATAAACTAGAATAGAATAAAATTAGGTCATTGCATGTGTAATAGGTAGGCACGAAACTAAGTGACTGTATAATTTGAAACATAAATGTTTGATTGCTTATTTCGCTTTGTGGAGTTAATTGTTAATAAGCGTGCATACCTTTGTCCTTGTAAAAAAATTTTGTCTACAAAACAACAAAACTTATGTACTGAAATATTGGTATTAGTATTATTCTTATGTATTTATGCAGTTATCTATATGTCTTCGAATATAATTAATTTTTCTTGCTTAAAAATTTGCAATGTTATTGTTTACATATATATGTGGCCAATCGCCCAGCTTTATTATTCTTAACTATTAATATAACTACGCTTCCTTAGGTTTAATCAATTATAAAATTAATCCGTTACATGTTTACAAGAATTAAAATATGTGAATTTTGCATAATATTTTTACAGAAAAAATTTTTCTGTTATTTGTGACACAACTCTTGAAAACCCAATGTTAGACAAATTTTAATACTTAGAGAAAATTTATAAGTCTAAAAATTATGAATATCCAATCGTTTATCACAATACAAAATATTTATATAAACAAGCACAGTGCGGAAACTACAACAATATATTTTTTAAGATTACTCGTATATACTAGTTTTGTTTTTTCTCTGAGACTTTTATTGTAAAGATTGCTTATATTAGGTTGGGGGAAAAGAAACCCATTATTTTTATATGAACTTCAGGACTTTATTTAACGTGCTTCGGATTGTCCGATTTGGGTCAAATATGCACCGTTTTGTTGTACGATTTGTTGCCATTTTAAAGGTAACTTCAAAATGCCTCTCTCATAGAAGTCCTGGTCTCTATTTGCAAAAAACTCTAGTAGTCGATTTTCACAATCCTCCCTCGATTCCAAATTTTTATCATTAAAGAAATTTTGCAATGCAAGAAAAAGATGATAATCGCTTGGTGCCAAGTCCGGACTGTATGGTGGATGCATTAAAACTTCCCAACCAAGCTCCCGAAGTTTCTGGCGAGTCACTGTAGATGTGTGTGGCCTAGCGTTGTCGTGGTGGAACACGACACCTCTCCTGTTGGCCAATTCTGGCCGTTTCTGGTCAATCGCTATCTTCAAACGGTCCAGTTGTTGACAGTAGAGATCAGAATTTAGCGTTTGGCCATATGGAAGCAACTCATAATAAACAATCACCTTCCAGTCCCACCAAATGCATAGCAAAACCTTCCTGGCCGTTTGAGGTGCTTCACCGCTCTTTGACCACGATCGTTTTCGCACAGGGTTATCATATGTGATCCATTTCTCATCTCCAGTCACCATCCGTTTAAGAAATGGGTCTATCTCATTCCGTTTGGCCAAGTCTTCGCAGATGGAAATTCGATCCATCATGTTTTTTCCTGTTAATTGGTGTGCCACCCAAACATCGAGCTTCTTTTTGAATCCAGCTTTGTGTAAATGGTTTAAAACTGTTTTATGGTCGACTTTTAGCTCCTGGGCGATGTTACGACTGCTAACATGCCGGTCAACTTCGCTCATTTCTCCGATTTTATCGACATTTTCGACGACCGACCTACCTGTGCGAGGTGTATCTTTAACATCAAAAATTCCTGAACGGAATCTACGAAACCAAAATTGCACATAATTGGCTGTTACAGTATCGGAACCATAAACACCATTCACAATTTTAGTCGCCTGGTTTGCATTTTCGCCTTTGTCAAAGAAAAACTGTAAAATGTACCGAATTTTCTCTTTGTTCACTTCCATTTTTAACACGCTGTAACTCACAACTGAATGCACCAAACAAAAAACAGCAAAAGAATTTTTTTTATTGCGAAATGTCAACTTTCCAACGACCATAAATCTGAAATTGTTTGATCGATACTTTACGAGAAATCTATCAGTGCAGCCATCTACCGAAAAAATAATGGATTTCTTTTTCCCCAAACTAATATTAATAAAATACATGGATTAGCGCGTGGTGGTTCATAATTTCTTTTTCCTTTTTGTTTTCATAGTAAGACCTAATCTCCTATTTCTAAACTTATACTGATCTTATTAATAATGGGTTGTGGTTGTCCCTTAACTTTCCTTTCTCAACCTTACGTGTATATGCAAGGGAGAAAGAGGCGATCTATAATTATGATGAACATGTTGCGTCTGCATTAGCGAAAGACATAGGCAAATGTGCCACGATCCTTCCCCCAAAGGCCAAAAAGCCATGGCTTTTGTGTAGGATTATCATCGAGAGATACAACGGTTAATTTCATTATTGCAGGCTTCATATTGTCAATGTTTGCAGAGACGGCTACTGCATCTTGGCTGCAAATAGTTTCGCTTACTCCATTCAATTGCCACTTAAGAGGCGGAGTTTTCAACACGAATTAGGTATGTCGATTCAATAAGTTGCTTAAGTGAATGAAGCGAGGTGTATATGCTACATATTGCGAATCAATATATTCAAGTGTGTTTTCAGCTCAACTGGAGTAAGAGGATTAACAAATGCGCTGCATAATCTCAAATGCACTGTGCTACTCTCCGACTAATTGTACAATGGTGTGGCTAGTAAAACTATACGCTTTATCTCCGGCAGGTCAGTTAGAGAGCTTAGTTTCTTTGGCCACTCAGAAGAATTGTTTCCTAGAAAGTTTGGCCCATTTTTTTAAATATTCAAACGGAGATTCATATTCATATATCGATACACTTTGCAAACGAAACGTAAAAGTATATTAGTGAACTGCAAATACAATTTTCTTAAAAACAAATAAGTGAAAAATCGAATTTATTATTAAACATGCTTTTCAATATAATTTCGCAAGCTATACAAGCTATATATATATATATATACTTTTCTATAAGCAAAACAATAATAGTCTGATTTGCATTTTTCCTTCCGCGTTTATTTTTTTGATTACCTTTATGCACTAAAATATGTAACATTGGGATTTTCCAATAATTTAATTTTCTGTTGTTATGGTTTTATTTATAAGAATTATGTATACCGAAAATACGAAAGAAGGCATTAATTTAACTACCATAGTAAAAGAATAGTGCTTCCGTTTTTTTAAAGAATATTATTATTCTCATCATACCTGCAACCGACGTTGCGGTTTCCTAGCCCTTGCCGTTGACGAAACAGGGACCAGCAGAATAATAAAAACAATAAATTTCAATATATTAACTTCTTTACATCAGGAAATTTTGGTTGGGCTATAGAGTCGGTATGTCAAAACCGAAAGCGGTTTTTGCTAAACCGTCAAAAACAGTTAAAAAAATTTATTTTTATGCCATCTTGCTTATGCACACAATGATGTAGTAAGTAATTAGTATTCAATCCAGTGTATTAAAATCGTCGTCTACGCGCACGGAAGGTTTGACGCTAATGTTGCTAATGACCCCAAATTTAAAGCAAAAAATCCACCACTAAGGGGTGCTGAATAATCGCTACCTTTCGGTTGTAGGAAGATCTATAACAAAAGCGACATCTGTTTTTCCCGAATTTGTAACAGATTAGTCCTTTCTCTTAATTTGATTTGCAATTTTTCAATGCGTGTCCTTTTTTTTGCAATCAAGACACAATTGTAGACTTGTGGCCGTTGTGTGGTCTTGTCAGAGGCAGGGACAGCGTAATACAGGTTACCTATCATCCTCTCAGTGGTACCACACGTTGGTTCGTGGGCCACGTTATGCGCCTCTTTCGCATGTAACAGAATAAAAAAATTTTGCCTGACAGTTCTCTACCCTATAAAGCTTTAATCTGCGGAAAGTTTTGGGCAACCTTCCAGTGAGGTTGAAGAGAAATGGAGGACTGTGAGGTAAGCGTCCGTGCCTTCGCTGAGCTAGCAAGTTCGTTAGATATGTCAGGAGTTCTAAAACTTGCTCACGGACACTCCCCCAGAATTTGCTTTGGCGGGACCCCGAAGTTTGCCTACTTTCCTCTTATGATTAAACAGAGTTTATCACACTTTTTTTATTCCTATGTAACTCATTCGTTTAAATTACTTTATTAACATATAGAGATATTTATTTATTGTTCCTTCTATTTTCTTTATAATAAGAAAACAAGTACTCATGCTCCTTATATACTAATAATTGAAATATTTGATATTATTTTATGTACTAATAATCGAAATAATTGTGTTATATATATATATACGTATATAAAAAAATACTTTGTAATAGAACAAAAATCGAATTCATAACATGTTGATACTGGTCTGCTGAAGTCTCCTAATTCAAAAAATGTCGGTGTTATATTATTGACGCCGGTTATACTTAGCTTTGGTGTTACAATTAATTACATAGTTGATTGGTTTCATTGTTTGGTGTTGTTCTTCATATACATTTGTGACTGAATTGTTCTAATGTAACATGCTGTTTTTCATGATACTTCATTGAAACTACATTTTGTTGCTGTGCTTTTCTGGTGTTATTGTTATTGCATATTTTATAAATTATATTAATAAAATTTCACAGAGTTTACTTTAACATTAAATTGCAGGAATTCTTGATAACAGAAGAGACTTCGTTCAAGCTCGTGTTGTCTTAATTGATTGTATTTAAATGCAGATTACCTTTTTTTATTTTTTTTATTGTAGCTTGAATCACTTTAATTTATCATTCGAGCTTGTGGACGTTTATGAATGTTAATTAAGAAAAATATCCTTCTTATTAATTTCTTTCGTTTTATTTCTTTGATTCACGTCAGGGGCGGTTTTAATAACACTTTTATTCCTTTTCTCCCTACGTACTTTTAACGAATTCAGCAAGATTCATCATTTATAATTTATTTATTTGCATAATAAACAAAAATCAAAATTTGCAATTACAAATTCCATTGATATATTTTTCGTTGTTTTTATATTTCATCTGAGTCAAATACTTCCTCACACTACATAAGACACTAACACACTTGTCGCATTATTATCGTTATTTGTATATTCTGCCGGGGTTCTTTTTTGTTTTTTCGTTATACTTGGGTAAAAGTAGCCTCAATAAATGTCGATAAACTATTGTTTTATCACAAATTACGATAGATATATTCGTCAGGAAGTTCTTTTCGATTTTTTTATAACTTTTTTTTTTACGTCTTATGAAGTTCTTAATCCACTTACTTACATTCTCTGCGATTTATTCAACCATTCATATAAAAATTTCATAACAATTCAAATCAAGACGTCACCAAAAGTGAAATGTGACGTTAATGAGAATTATAAAAACTTTCAACATGTCTTCTTTTTATTGGTTGAAAACCATTAATCTTCTCGAAATTTATATCGAACAACGCAAGTTACGCATTTCACTAGAAAAATTTTTAAACATTTTCTGAAATAGTTCTGAGCCTTTTGTAACATATATAATTTTTTGTTCGTATACTCCACAGACACGTTTCCACCCTCTGACTCCTTTTTTTCTTTTTTCATTTCTCTCTTCAATCATCACAGCCCTCCTTCACCCATATTGGAAAGTTGGCGTTCTCGCTAGAGAAATTTACAAATTTCTTGTTTTCACAAGAACAAAATGAAACAGGATAGAAAAAAAACTCACATTAAACATATTCTCATTTCCCTGGTGTTTGTGCATCAAACTATCACGTAATCAAACTGAGAAAAAACCATTAGAAATTTGCTGTTTTGTGCATATAGACAGTACGGCAAGAATAAAAGCTTTAAGATTTTGACTAAATTAACGTAAGCTGTCTTTCTTCGCGCCTATCAATCTAAAAATCTTGCTAATATGTGTGAAAACTAAGAAGTTTATTATCAAATCGTTTTTGTTAACAAATCAATGGCCTTAGCGTAATTAACTTCAACAAGCCACATAGAAATGCAAAGGTTTAATTCGCAATCGTTGCCGATGACTGTTTTAAACATGGCAAAGAAAGTTAGCCAGTCTACGTACGAAACAGAAGAATTCGATTGCTGCAATGCGGGTTATTTTCTCATGATGCGACATTTTTATCCCACGAGACTTGACGAAAAGTTAACAATCGTTGAGCCTTTTGATAAGGCATAATTGATGAGTGAACTTATCGTTAAGGTTAAATGAACTGATGAAATGAATTAAAATGATTACTGCTTTGGAATTCGGTCTGGCCGAGTCATTTTAAAGAAGAAGCCATTAAAGGAAACCGATTATTTAACTGATCGAATCAGTAATACTAGTAGTATCTTCGTCATAATCCCTGATCAGCTGTGTATTGACTTCGGTCAACTTTTTTAATAATGACTTCGCTATTTTTTCTGTAACAGCACATTTTCATTTTATCCCGCTAGCAAAATTTTCCTTCTGTTCACTCATTTTAATGAACTTAGTCAAAAAATTAAGATTTATATATTGTCAATTGAAAAAATGTTTAATTCACCTTTTCTTTCGCTCAATCTTATTTAAGCCGATTATTGTTCGATTCGTACTTTATTTTCGAAACTGAAACTATTTTATTTGGAATTTTTACAAAGGAATAGTTAGAGAAATCTACTAAACATCTGAAATACTCTGTTTCTTTGGGGAAGAAATAATTTTTGATAATTTCGACCCTTAATGGCTCTGGTTTCATTCCTTCGACTATCATTAAACGTTCAAAATAAGTAACTTCTTTATGTACAAAATTTTATTCTTGTGGACTTAGTTTTAGATTATATTATGCGAATTTTTGGAGCATTTGTATAACATTATGTCGTGTTTATAAAGAAAAGCTATTGTTTCTATTGTTTTGAAACCGGAAAGTGCTGTACTAGACGTTCGCTGGAAGCTGATAGATATTTTAAGACCAAAAGTTGTCCTTGCGAATTAATAACGGCATTTGTTGAAGAGTTTAAACCTTACTGATTCGGGCTCGTCGTCTAGTTCAACATAATGAGAAGAGCTGGTTATTTTAAGAGTACTGAAGTATTCGCCTGCGTGATTTTATCTGAGAATTTCTCATTGATAGTTTTGTCGTTTGGATTTCTATAATTTTCTGTAATGGGAGTAAACTTGACAGGCGGCTCTTTAGTTGTTTTTATAGTAATTGATTGGCTGGATCATTGTTTTCTTCAGTTCGGATGTGTGGTAGTCTATATGTATGTTCGAGTCTTTTGATGTATGTTCGCGTTTTGTTATGTAAGTCCATTCATTGTTTGTAAAAATTGTTTCTTGGGAATTGCTTGTATTCTAAGTAGAATACTATTTAGTGTTTTTAGATAATTCTAAATAAGTTTAATAAGTTTATTGTTTTAGATAAGTTGAAATGTATTTCCGGGTGTTATTTGCGTCTTTAGTGACTGCTGTATGTTAAAGCTTATAAGTGGTTGTGTTTCGATTCCTAGATTTTTGAATAGAACTACGTAGCTATTGTGTCGAGTAATTTAATTTGTTTGCTGCCGTGTGCTGATATTATTGTGTTTTCTGGGTATGTATCAGCTTCTATTTCTCTATTCCATACAATACTATATAAGTGATGTCTGCCGGCAGGGTCTCCCTGTATTCTTATATAAAGGTGCTTTTATTATTTCGCTCCGTTTTACAGCCTAGTTGAAGGCAAGATCATAAGATTTGCAAGGTTTGTTGCAAGGTTATTTATTTCTTAAACCCTGCAAGATTTGTAGAACAACGGTATATTAACTTTATGCTTAAGTGTACAACGTCAGCAAGAAATTACAATACTTTTGTTATACCTACTAAACAACAACTAAGAACCGAACTTGAGAGCTTTGAATATGACGATTAATCCAGAACCACTTCGTGATTCGATCTAAGCTTATCTTGTTTTCTTATATTCAACTTACAGTCTTCAACTTTTGAGGTATTTTGATGACATTTAATATGCTGATGTATTTTCGCGCGCGCACCAACTATGGGAAATGGTTTGAATCGGACAACACTTGCCGGCCGCTATAAGGTTTTTGAGCCTTTTACAAATTAAATGCAAATTAAAGTCAAACTTGTTATTCACTTGTTTTCCAAGTGTACATAGTCATACAAGGATTTATAATTTCAACAACGTAAATATAGCCCAAAAGTTTGGATCGTTTTAGAAAGGCTAGTATATTGGAGATAGAGTATAATTTCTTACAATTAAGGGATTCTGAATGTGTGGAATGATGGAAGAGTCGAGTTCTTAAATTATGAAAGCATAGAAGCAGAGAACTACCATTTATATCGCCGAATGAGCATAGAGAGGGTATATTTTTGTCAACACAATGTTGATGAGCCTTTTTGATTTGTCCTTAACGTTATCTAATTAGCTTGGAAAGGTGATCTCGTCAAACTTTGCAGTTCATTAAATAATTGCTAATTGCAAGCTGAATCTGAAACTCTTTTAACCATTTTCTGCCAATAGAAAGACGTATTTAAAAGTTAGATTGCTACAGCCAAACCCCCACGCGAGCTTAATCGATGATCGTGGGCGCTTTTAATTAAACCGTTATTAAAGTCGAATTGAACATATTACTTCCACGTGTTCGTTTGTATATATACCCATAGCGGATCTCTAAAAATGTAAATGTTTTAATTTACCCTGGAGTCCATTTCAAAAAATAATAAATTTCTTGGATTGGAATGCATTGGAATTCAAACGCTTTCTTTCTCTGGACTCCTTGTCTAAGAATGATATTTCCAGATATAAACTTTTACCTTCTTCCAAGGCTGCCGAACGAACGCGGTATAAAGAATAAGCCATTACGCCTTGCTTTATCGAAAAATTCAAACCCCTCGATTTCAATGATTAACTGGCCAAGCGACCGTGTAAATCCTTTTGGGACATCATCCAATTAAGAGAAGTGTTATCTATTATTACTTCAAACTCACGCCCTTCCACATAAGCAGGAACTAATTGCAGGATGGGTGGCTAGACGTTCTTGTTCTTAGACCAAATAGTTCCTATGGACGTTGTTCACTTAAACACCTTTTGCTTTTTATATATAGACTTTTACTTATCTATGGTTTTTCAAAAATTTGCTTGGATTGCGTTTGACTGCTTTTATAAGCTGTAACGGCCGCGAACAAACCTTGGGCAGGGTGTCTGTCGGTCTGTGTCAACCGCAAGGAGCGGAATAACGGCATGCCGTTAGACGAAATCATGCGATTTTGTGGTACCGCTAATAAATCGCATGATCTAGCGGGATATGTTTATTTTGTTCTTCTCTGATTTCCTTGTTTACAAGTACAGGCAAAATCGTATGATTTTGCGGTACTCCTTTTTTTTTCCTTTTGCCTTTGCAAGCATAGGCAAAATCGTATGATTTTGCGGGATCTATGCTTGCTTTTGTGAGAGTAGCGGCAAGCCGCTATAGAGAGAGCAACAGGAAGAAGGAGAGGGAAATTGAGTAAGAACGAGAAGTTTGTCTGTTTTTCATTTTCAAGATAGAGGGGAGAACAACTTTGAAGCTGGCAGAGTGCGGACGTGTCCGCGAGTTGTATCTTCAATTATTAGACAAAAAAAAAAAAAAAAAGAGGAAAAGTACAAAAATGCAATTAACAACGAGGAGCAAGCAATAGCAAGTGTGCGCTGTAAATTTTATTC
>NW_023998567.1:938052-960178 GCF_014805625.2 Glossina fuscipes | reverse complement strand
AGATATATACTCAACCGGCAATAAAAGTATCGAGTCTCATGACAAAGCATGAGACAATACCTTAGCAATTTTGTATAATTGAAAGATAAAATGAGTGGGCCTTGCAATTGGTGATGAGTTACTAATGATAACTCTACTACCAGGTTTGACAGTGGAATACGATAACTTTGTGATAACAGTTGAAACTCGAAATACTTTCCCAAGTTTAAATGTGCTTCGAATGAAAGAAAGTGAATGTAAGGTGAAAATGCCACTCGACAAGCAGTTGTAACGCGATGATAAAAGTTAAATAAACCGTGAGAAAGCCGTTAAAGGCAATTACAAAATTTAATGATACAACCGTGGTAAACGAAGCCATATTGCAAAAAATTGACGAAACATCATATTGGAAAACAAAGAAAACGTTAAATGAAAACAATAGCAAAAAGGCACTTTTATGTGTTACACGAAAAATCAATTGATCCATATTGGCTATAAAAGAAACATGTTTACTAAGTGTTTTGCTTATAAAGACAAAGCATTGCTAGTGATTAATATGCTGCAACAAAAAGAAAGAGAGACATGGCTGCCTTTTTTTAGCCGAATAAATAAAGTAATATTAAAATAACTTGGCTTTGTGCGGAATACTCCTTCTTCTTCCTACTTTACCACTGCAAACTTTATCGTCGTCTTTCAGATCATACGTACTAAATATTTGTTATTAAATAATCATCGCTCTCAAAGCTATTTGTATTAAAATTAGAGTTATCATTATTTTCCTTAATTAATTCATTGACGCGATGATCTGACACTCGATTTGTCTTTTTGTTGATTGTGGAGTAAAAACTACTTTCTGTTCCGTTTTCATAGATATTTTCGAAAAATGTAACTGTGTCTTTTTAATGATTTTTCTTGCCTTTTCATCATATAATTTATGTGTTTTTGCATTTGAAGCGTACCCAACCATTATATATTTAGTTCCTTTAGCAAACATTTGTGTTTCCGTTTGGTTTAAAGTAAGGGCGATTGATTCAAAACTCCTGCATCTAATATGTATGGCTATTAGAGGTTCTATTCGCCCAAAGATTACGTCTTAATTTGCACATTGCATTGTTTGGGATCGAAAACTGCAGCCAAATCTGTAAAATATGGACCATCTTTAATAATCTCCTATATACTACGCTTTATGCGTATAGGTGAGCTTGTAGAAAACGACAATTCCTTATTTTTACGTAGATTAGTAGAGGTTTGTTTCTTTTCCAAACCGCTAAGGCTTCTTAATCTTGCTTTAGACATTCTAATACTGTATCAGAACTCAGAGACAATGCCTCATCGTCATTTTACATTAGGATACGTGTGTATTGAATCGTACACCCAACATCATTTATGGATATAGTGAATGGGATCGAGGTGTCTACCCTGTGGGACTACAGATGAAACTATTATTTCTCTAGATCAAGTAGTATTATGACTAACGCTTTGAACATGATCTTTTAGATGAGAAGAGAACCATTAAACCAAGATCTCCGGAAAGCCAAATAAAGTACGTCCAGAGATAAGAAAGTCATGGTTTACTCTATGAAAATTCTTGCTAAATCGGTAGAAATAACACCGATTACTAAACCTTTGGGTCTAACAAATTAGTCACTAGGGATCTGCTGATAATAAAACCGTGCTGGCGTAGTTCAATAGTAGCATTACCTGGACGTAATAAACGTGCTGTTGCTTCCACGCGTCTGCGAAGTTATTGCTTGCTAGCGATTAGTTAGATATATCAGTCAGAGGACGAAACACGCTCTAGCAGCAATTAACAAGGATGTAAGAATGTACACCCGGGGGTAAGAATAATAAGAAACAAAGCTTGGCAACCGATAATAGTTAACAACAATTCATTTTCAAATCGTAACGACTTTTTAAGGTTAAAAGTTAGTTTAAGTACGACATAGGTAAATCGCGCGTGTTAGACAATGTTACTTTAATGGACCTTAAAGAGTCCGATAATGAGAATAAGTAATAGACGTCATTTAGGTTCTTGCAAACAACTCTGACTAAGGTTAATCAAGATAAAGTGCCTGGAGAAGCAGTTAGGGACATTAAAGCTTATTTCACCAAGCAATGCAGGCGAGTCAATGGCACCATTTATTACTTTGATTACAAAGGAAACGCCAAGAACAAACCTACGTTTCTCAAGAGACGGTAAGGACAGCAGAAGCAACCTGTTTTCATAGGGAGGAAGAGAGGCAATCGGATCCCAACCCAAATTTCTAAGGGCAAATAGCAAGAATTGCTTTTGAACAGATTCAATTGAACCTACATAGCATCTATATGAAGGAGACCACACAACAGAGGCATACTCGAGTATGGGTCTAACCAAACATATGTACACCCTTTTCGTAATGTAGGGACCATCAAGCTCTTTAAACCACCTTTTTATAAAACTAAACGCGGAAGTAGCTTTGCTTACCGAGAGCTCAGTAAGCAAGTTAAAACGTAACCTATGGTCAAATAGAACGCCTAAATCTGTGAACGTATCGACGTCCTCCAACTTGTGCGAATCTATGAAATACTGAGTGATGAATGACTTTCTTCTTGAGAAAGAAAGCTTCTTACATTTGTTTAAATTTAGTTTCAGGAGATTCAAAGAGCACCATGCAGCAGAATTATCCAAGTCACCTTAAAGTTTATGTGATTGCGATTCAACGTAGAAGGAAGAAAACAGTTTCACGTCATCAGCTTACATTAAGATCTGGCTGGAATTAACCACCGATGGAAGGTCGTTAATGTATAAACTAAATAAAATGGGATCTAGATGACTTTCTTGAGGTACGTCAGTAATAACGGGAAATTCATCCGAGGAGATGAAGTTAAACAAAACCCTGAAGGATCTATTGTGCAGATAAGAGCTTATCTATTTCACAAATCAGAAAGGAAAGCCAGAAGCTTGGAGTTTAAAAATAAGTAAGTTATGGTTAACCATATCAAACGCTTTGCTTAAATCAGTGTATGTAGCATCTGTGCGAGAGCCACTAGAAAAAGCCTTGAAAACATGACGAGTGAACTCTAACAAATTGGTGACTGTAGATCGCCCTTTCCGAAAGCCGTGGTGGTGCGGAGAAATATACGAATTAATTGTCTCTAAGGGTGTATTTTAAATCCAATGTTTGGCAGCTCTGCCATGGCCGCTTACAGATTGACGGCTACAACTCTGACTGCTCTAATTTTTGTATAAGCATTTACGATTTGAATGATAGCTCATTGGCTGTGTGATCAACAAAAGTGTAAGATGGGTTTAGTTGTATTGTGTATAAATGAAACAGTTCCTTAACATCATCATTTCCTATCTAAATCTTTTTTGCCGCTTTTGAGTTTTATATTAGCTGCACAACAAGCGTCTGCCAAAAAGCGTCTTTTAAGTCTAGCCTTTAGCGGCCTACTGAAAATTCCTCCAATCAAATGGAATGGACAAGCGTGTTCATCGGTAACGCTGTTCATCGTTCGTACATTTAGGCGCAACACTTCTCCTCTTAATGTCTAAAGTAATAGATAAAAACAATGCAGTTTAGGGTTCCTCTCTGAGCATTCTGTCCATTTTTACGAACAGAGGTTTTTCAGCAACAGTAAGTGATACAGTAAAGACGAGGGCATTAACTTAATAGACTCATTGTTAATAATACGAAAAATTAGGGAAGCCCTACTCAATGCTTTCGCTTTGTAGGAGAGGATGCCATTTAACACATCTCCTAATCTATTACTTTGCATTTGATTTAAATCATGAGCAGTATCCTATTTTAATATCTCGCTACAATTACTTTAAGGAAAGTTATTTATACCCTGACAAAAAATATTTTTGCAACGTCAACAGCTCCAACAAAATTAATTCCTGAATATATCCGTCAGTATTTATGCAGCCTGCTGTAGCCTGTTTACTGCCATCAGTTGCGTGCACAGATATCTTCACCTTTTTCCAAGGATACTGGTTTTCCTGAAAGAATGTTTTTTCATAATTCGTAACAAAACACGAAACTTACGCCCGTCGTTCGTTGCAAGACAATTTATATGAAACAAAATGTTGCGGACCTTCGGGGATGTTCTAATATATTCTTTTATTGATATGCGAGATTACAAGTGGTTTGTAGAGGGCTGGTAAGGAACGGAACCAGCGAGGTGACCCGACGAGCGATTTGGCGCACACGTGGCCAAAAGTTTTTTCCCCTTTTCTCGTACTACCGCGGATTACCTAGGCGGTTATGGCTCAATTGGAGCGTTTACGACCAGTTCGATGCTCATGGGGTTAACGGGTTTTTTTACTTTTCTCGTACTATCGCGGGTTACCTAAGCGGTTATGGCTCACTTGAGGCGTCTATGACCGGTTTGAAGCACACGTCGTTGGAGATCGCGGTTTACTACAAAAGAATAACAACGGATGCGTTGTTCGTTCCGTAGCTGCCTTGCCTTCATAGATCCACGGTTTGTCTCTGGTGCAATAACAATAAAAAAAAAATATTCATCCGTCTTTCAGGAATAGCGACTAACAGCTAAGCCAGCACATCCTCTATCCGTAGAGTCGGTAGTCCTAAAGAGTATATCAGGGTTGACGACTAACACCTAGCCAGTACATCCCCTATCCGTGGAGTCGGTAGTCCGAAAAAGTATTTCAGGGATGGCGACTAACACCTAGCCAGTACATCCCCTATCCGTAGAGTCAGTACCTAAAAAGTATTTCAGGGATGGCGACTAACAGCTAAGCCAGCACATCCCCTATCCATAAAGTCAGTACCTAAAAAGTATTTCAGGGATGGCGACTAACACCTAGCCAGTATATCCCCTATCCGTAAAGTCATAAAAAAAGATCACCTTGTCAAATTGTCCGTTTACATTTACCTTAGGCGGCTGTGACACAATTAAAAGATTGTGTGTGATGCGCAGCTCTTTTATAGCTGCAGTCTCGCTCGCTTGTTCCATTACAACATGTTCTCTGCGTTTACATATGCATTGAGGTGCTATGCTGATGTGTATGCTTAGTTTAGGTTGGTTGCTGTCGCAACCTTAGTTACGACTTGCATGACATACTTATACATAACTTAATGCCAACTAACGTCTATCTTATTGCTATGTTTGATCAAATGCCTACTCAACATGCACCCAGGTACCAAATCGCGTGGTTTATTCCCCGTTAGGTGTGTGAGTGCTATGTTTCTTAACCTATGTGTACAATACTGCGCTTAGTTTTATGTAGTTTCATACCATTTGTGTAGAATAAGTGCATTTTATGTGTGTTTATACATGTGTATACGTGTGTGTTTATACATATTTTGCATGTGTGATCCTACATCTTTCTACATTTTTAAACATAAGTGTTTATACCTACGTATATGTTTGCATGGCCTAACGGCGCTTATAGATTGTTTCTACAGTTTTATGCTCTTTTTTTTATATGATCGCATGTGCCTATACATTTTAAAGATTTTACAAGGCCTAACGGCGTTTATACAGCATAAGGATTTCTGCATGATTATATGGCCTAACGGCATTTATACATTTTTTTATCATGTTGTATGTGGTTCTACAGTATGTGCTCTTACATTTTAAAGGTTTTATATGGCCTAACGGCGTTTATACAGTAATACCCATTGCTATATGTGATTCTGTAGTCTACGCGTTTTGCAAGATCGTGTGTGCTTATCGCTTATTTTTCTACCTAAGTGTTTATCCCTGTGTGTATGTTTTGTATGGCCTAACGGCGTTTATACATTATTCTAGAGATTTCCATGCCCGTGTACAGTTTATGCGTTGTCATATGTGCTTATGCATTTTAAACAAATTTAAACTTGTTTTTATATTTATGCGTGTGTTTATATATTTTACATATTCTATACATTTTAGCCATTTCATACATATTTTATTCATTCTAACGATTTTATACCTATTTTATACTTGTGCCTGTGTTTATATATTTTGCTGATTTTCTACAGATTATGTACAGATTCTATACATACTTTGTACGTGTGAGTGTTCATACAAACTTGTGTAATGTTTAAGTTATGCCGTTTATTAGGTTAATGGTTTCTTACCTTACGCTAGGGCCAGAGGCGGATGATCCAGGGCCCTACCCAGAGGTGTTCGGTTTCTTTTTCGCGCGGACGCAGGAACTGGACTGAAGTTACTAGGGTCTACGGGTAGACATTTAAGCGGACGGACCTGTATTCCGTGAGGAAGCAAAATGCTTCCTTACAACCTTTTATCATGTATCAATTTACTTAAATCTGAATGCGAGTGTCGGTTCCTAAATTGAACTCTGAGGGTGCGGCACCCGAATTCTCATACGACAAAATGGTATCTACAATATCAAACTAAATATTTATCCATGAATAGTAAATGAAGATGTGTAATCTGAGGTTTTTCACCATACCTTTTCCTCTTTTTGTTGGTAAAACAAGAATGCAACCACGCAACGAAAAAGGGATTGTGAAATTCGCGCGCGCAAATGCCAAAATTTTCGTAAGGGTGATGAGCTTGTGCAAGGAATTGACAAAAACTTTTCAAGAAAATTAAATACATTTACGATAAATAAACAAATCATTTCTAAATGTACCTATTGCGGATTTATGGGAATTAAGAAAAGCGCTTTAATCGATGTATCTTTGTCATTCGTATCGTTTGAACATTCTGTTGAAATAAAAAAAAAGAAGCGCACAAAAGAAAAGCACGGCGATATGTAATTGATGTATATGAAAATATTGAATGTTAATACATGTTTTTGGAAATTAATTGTGAGGCTTTCTCTAATCGTAAAAGTTGATTATATTAAAGAAGCTATGATGTTCTTGGAAAGAACCAACAAATATCCTTATTAATTACTTTTACTAAATTTGCAAATAATATAAAACCGTAAGGGAAAAAACAAGCAAAAATTAAGAATAGTGTGAGAACTTGCTATTTTATTTTTCGTGATCTTTAAAAAAAAATGCTGAAAGAAAATTTATCAATTTTAAAAATATATAATATTTTAATATAAATATCGGCTGAAAAATTTCATTTTTTGGGATTCTCAGCTAAAGAATGGGAAAAAACGTTGAACTTACTGCAAAACAACAACAAAAAGATAAAGACCATCGTGTTTCTCTCTTGTCCGCATTGTTTGGACAATAGGAAAAGAAAGGTTAATTTAGCGAAAATTCGATGCAAATAATCTCCAAATCATTTAATTTCAATTTATATAAAAATAAAGTCTAAAACAAAAGAAAAGGATGTATCTGAACATGTTGTACATTATCTAAAAATTTGGAAATTGCCCTACAGATAAGTATAAAACAAAATAAACATAATATGGGCATGTAAATTGCCGCCTCGTCTATATAAAGAAAACTTTATATATAATTAATAATTTAAGAGATCATTGATTTGTGTATGAATATTCTCTTCTCATAATGGATTCATTTTTATTACTCTTGCTTTTGTCATCTTTATATTAAATTAAAAGGCATACATTATAATAATTTTGTTGTTGTGGAGTGGAAGATATTCATCTATGGAAAGATTCCCTATGAATCTTTCCTCTTTCTTTCTGCTCGGCTTCAGAACGCCAAGTCAATCTGCTTTTTTTGTTGCCACTACGAATCCGCTAGAAACAGTCCCTATCAAAATAATTTTAGGCGGATGGAACGCCTTTCGATCATTAGCGAATGAAACGCTTTTTAATGAATTGCTTTATGACAATGGCCTTTATTAAAATTTTACCTGGCTATTTATACTAAAATTAATAATATAAATAATGCTAGCGAAACCATATAATATTCTGCTGAGTTTGCATAATTCTGTTACACTTCAAAGTTGATGCATAATGACGACATGCAATCACACTACAACATATAGTAATCAAAAGAATAACGATGCCGGTAAGTCCTAAAAATGCTATTATAATAAATGTTTTTGAAATTTGAAAGTAGAATTATGAAATAAAAAGAATATTTTTTCATTTGTTGAGGAGGAAGTAGGCTAACGGAACCCTTCGCATCCAAATTCGGGGTTCACTACAACTTTTCTATGGGCCGAACATAGACCAATAGGCATGGTAGGTGAAGAATAGGCCCAGGGGCAAGACCTCGATCGATTAGTTAGGATTTCGTCCGTCTGTAATTCCGTAAGAATCAAGAACGTGCAAATTCTTTAGTGTAACCATCCTCGGAGTGTCCGTGATTAAGTTATGGTATCTCTCCCATATTTCACGAACTTGCTAGCTTACCTATGCAATGTACGCTTACCTCATAGGCCCCCACTTTACTTCAAATAGCACTGCCTGGTTGGCCTGAACCTTCTGTAGATAACAACTTTAAACTTTAGAAGAAAAGCAAGACAAATATATATTTATTTTATTTAAGTGCAAGAGAATGTAAGAGTTGGCGGCATAAACCCTAAAAGTTTTCACAATTAGCGCTTGAATTCGATGTAGAAAATTATCAATCGACATTTCTCATTTTCCTTTCAACTTCACTTTTAGGCCTCGCCATTCACCAGAGTGGGGTTTATTGTTCCATACACAATAAACTGTTCTGGACTCTGGTGCTGTTTAGGCCCCTACTCTGTGGGGATTGTCTAACTCGCCAGGGGGCGTAGTACGCTTAAAAGTGGCTTGGGCCACCATGGGGTTAAGCCTTTCAAGCAGGAACCCACGCTAAACCCTTGCCACAAATTCACTTAAAATGTCAACTGGAGATAATGTTAGATAATTTACCTACATTCAATTTGGTGATAGATGTGAAATATTAAAATTAGAATTACGTTGATTTACATTTACATTCTGAGTGACCAAATGAGATATAATAGCTTTGCTAATGAGCATTGAAATAGATACGCTCCCACCAGTCAATTAGTATTACGTGGCGGTTGCAAGAAACCGGTTTTCTACCTCATTGAAATCTTAGCTAATTTGTCTGTCTGCGAGAGCACTTCTTTGTTTTTCTTTTACTTACCATAGCACTTCGTTTTACTACATTTAACTGTCTCAGCGGCTCAAGGATTTGTATCACACGAATTTTCCTTTTGATGTTTTTCATTTTTAATGATTTCAAGAGGCAACTGAAATTTGAATTTTAAATTGAAGACACAAACTGTTAATTGCAAAATAATTACGTGATCGAAATGCACCTCAAAGTAAATGATCGTTTAAATAATGTTTGTTTATTTATTAATATTATGTTGTTTCTTATGTTTTATTTCTTATTTTGATATCTATTTTAAGACTATTTTAAGACTATTTTTGATGTCTAAACCTTACATTATAAAGTTTAAACAAACACGACTTGAACGGCTTCAAAGTAAAGTTCATCCCATTTTCAATTTCACTTATAATCTGTGTCCATGCTACTATTTGATTTGCTAACTTAAAGCCTACCCTTCTACTCTCTTGCCAAGACTCAACTCGTATCCTACACTTAGTTCTCGCGAGCCTATACTAAACTAAGTCACTTATCTCTTGTGTAGACAAAACTTGACTGCAACTTTAACTTAAGCCAATTACTTTCACTTTGTTCTGATTTCCTTTACTTACCTAACCCTAATTCTTAACCTACCTAAGTCTAGCAATCCACCCTCAGAGACGAAGAACCTGGGACGACTTTAGCTCCTCACAATACATACGTTTATTAATTATATTCCTAACACTTGCGTAGGTACCTACGTGCAATCTTTGCTAATTCTTTGAACTATGTAAATACGTAGGAAGTACGCATTTAAGTCATTTTGTCATTTTTAATGCGTCCGATTTTTCTATTTTTCATTTTTAACTCAAAAGAATTGAGTTGGGATTATGAGAGTGAACAAATAATTTAAAAAATTCCTTTTCTTCAATAAATATTAAATTCATTTTTACTAAAAAGTATGTTTTTTTATTAAACACAGAAAGAAACTCAGGCCACACTGCGATAATGCGCATTGCTTTATCGTTGCATTGTCAATATACGTGCGCTGTTTTTTGATCATGTATGTATAAATACGTTGCTTTGGTTACGTACATGCATATACGTTTAATTTCTCTTCACCACATCCGCTGATTAGATAATTTTCATTTTCATTTCCATAATTTTCATTCTCTTGTGTTATTATAGATATGCTCTTCTTAATGTATTTTACGAGTTATTTCAACAAGCGACCCATAAGACTGGTTTCACATACATATATACCTCCATAAGAATACTTTCATATTTTTATACCAGTTTTCTTTATTTATATACATTCGATTTCCTCAATCCGTACACATACTGTTAATGCATGTTCATGACATGCATATTTATTAAATACGCAGTGAGCTTGCTAAAACCAGACTTTGATATATCCATACACGCTTTATATGAACTCCATGTTCACACACGTAGAACAATCAATAGACGTAGCCTCACATATTCAAACCAAACACTCATTGTAGTACATACAATTCTCGCTACTAATAGGTACAAGCATAGTTATAAGCAATGATGTAACGGTAAAGCGATGGTAGCGGCTATAAAAGCGCAATATACAACACAGATTGGCATTTTAAAAAGGACATCAAATATACGTTAAGAATTCGAAATATCAGACATTATAGCTTCTCAGAACACCCTTATATATGACAACATAGACAAAGTGAACATATTGGTATAATAGTAACAAGTAAGTGAGCAATTATAAATTTAACATTGCAGAAAGATATACGAAATTTCCGACATGAAGAGAAACGCAGTCGCAGCCATCAAATGTTTGGAAAGATGCACTTGATCAGAGAACACTTTTGTACATACGACTACCGTACGCGAACTATACAGGGAACTATACCCAGGTGGCTCCGATTTGAAAAATAACTTTATCTAATTCTTGGTACGCTAGTGATGCTTTACCAACACTATGAATTAGAAGATGTTTTGCTGATTTTACTACTGCTTCCCATAGTCGTCCAAAATGAGATGCCCTGGGTGGAAATAATCTAATTATCCACTCGAAGATTCCTTTATCGTCAAGGAAAGGATGTAAAGAACAAATTGGACTCTGTTTTTCAATTTCTTGACATATAGAAAAAATCATAATTATTTGAGGTTGCTAACATCATAGATGCATTTTTCTTTCTCTCAAGATTTGTGGGAATACGTAAATGTGGTAACAGCTGTGTAGGGCCACAGTCTTGACTGCCATGTAAGAGTAATGGTCCTAAAAACCATAATTCACATTTAGGCAAGGCTTCTGCTGATAACTCTCTGCTGAATTTTCCTTGAATGGAATATACCGCCATTGCTGCGGTAGAATTAATGTCTGAATTTCTGAAATTCTATTGTCAGCAAATGTCTGGAATGACGAAGACTGAGAATTTATTCACGATAGGACGATCTCCGAACGGATCCACAAATGAATGGATAAATTGTTGATTTGCATATCGATGTGCCCGTTGCGCAGCCAGCCGTCCTGCGAGTAGTGCTACTCGGGATTTCGAGCACAATAAACGTGTCATTATTGCGCCGTCTTTTAACTCTTTGCACTCGAAGTTTCTTTTCATTCGTGTTGCAATCCGCGGGCCACGACCGTCATTTGTCACCAACAGCGAAACACCGGAATACTAGTTTTTACAATTTGTTTTTGTTTTTATGTTAAGAATTGCAAATTATTTACAATGTCTCCCTCGAACTCTCGAGTTTGAAGACCAATTTTAAATGGCTCCGCTCCGGAGCCCTCGAGTGCAAAGGGTTAATATGCGTCGCAGGTATAACGCTCATCCAAATGCTTCCTCGGAAGTATCCCAAAAAATGTGTAGTTAAATAGATGATGAAAATTGCCTTTTAACATATGTCGACGAATTTTGAGATCGTTCGATTTGGCTAAGTTATCATGAAAGTTACACAATGTGCTGTTTAAATTTTCGGATAGATCTTCAATCCAGGATAATTTAAGCTGCTATAACTGTTGGATAAAGAATTTTGCTCTGATTAGAACAGGACCAGTGGGTTGCATAGACTTGCCAAATCAAAATAAACGCGTGCGTTTTGTGGCACGCCTTATTAGTTCTACCTTTACCTTAACGCAAAGGTGGTCAACTTTTGGTAGCCATGAAAGTGGCAGCGTCTTAATAGGTTCCTTACCGTCCTCGGTGAAATTAAAATTGACTTCACGATCACCTTGAGGAAAACCTTGGGGAAATCCAGAATGGTCTGCCCCCATTTGCGGCAATTACATCCACGCCTTTTTAAAATGCGTATCAACTATTGTTGTGAATCAATTGTTTTACCTGAATTATTTGATCCTCCTAGTCCATCATCTACGTAGAAGTTGTCGTTAAGGATTTGAACTCCTAATGGATTATTGATTTTCGTTTTCAATTGCAATTTTTTGCAAACATTTAGTAGCAAAAAATGGTACAGCCCGAGTTTCATATGTAACCCTATTGATTTGATAGTATTTCACAAGCGATGATGCGCCAGTTCTCCTTAAAAACATTTGATATTTTCTGTCATTTAGATGTAACACAACTTCTCAATGTCTGTTATGAAGGTAAACGGCTATAGTATTGGGAACAGTTCACTTTAGATTGTTGGACCCATGTACATTACATCGTTGAGCGAATAGCTCATGTTTTGGAAGACACATCAACGACTACACACAATTTTGTTGTTATGCTATCTGGTTTTAGGACCCAACGGTGTGGAATGAAATAATTTGGCCTGAGCACAGAATTGATGTTGACTTGAATCATATGACCCATTTGTTCATATTCGTGAATGAAATTAAAATGTTTTGATTTAAGAGCGGGATCTCTCAGTAAAAGAGGCACTTCCGATAAGCTATGTCCTTTGATTCGCGGAAGGGCAATTTGAGTATGAAGCAGCCTTCATGAGTTTTGGGTAGATATAAAATGTGCGTCGCATTGTTGTCCATTTTGCGATAAACCATTATCATAAGAACCCCCATCATCAATTTTCCAAAGTCGCTTAATCACCTCAGTTAACAGTTCACTGTTTTTTGATTCGGAGCCGGTGTTGGAGATTGCGCATGTTGCAGCATTGGTTATAGTTTGATTTTGTGATAATTTACCACTGACGATTCAACCAGGAGATATATTTAAGAGAGCTACAAGATTATCGAATAACACTATCTTCCTATTTTGAAGTTGAAATTATATTCTGCACCAATATGGATCAGCTAAATGTAGATTTAGAATTTTCCATGTAGAAATATCGAACAGTTCATTTGGGTGAACCGGAATGGTTGAGGGAAGGGCAAATGCTTCCAAATCTCATCTTGTGAAATCATTAATTCTTGATGCTAGTTGCGCATTTATACGCCTTGTTGATTTCTGTTGTCCACTTCCAATACAATCGATGCATAGTGATGCTTCTAATGTTGAAATGGACTGGCTTTTGACGCCGCGTTCGGATACGAGGGTCACTTGTGAACCGGAATACAGAATTTTTTGGAATTCTGTTGAATTTCTATTGGCTACAATTACTCTTACTCTAGCTGTTGCTGGTAAGATCCTTATGCGGGGCAATAATATGTTTGTGGTTGATGTCACAACTATATTGCCTAAATTCGGTAAATTCGCGTGCAATACCCATTGGAAATACAATTGAAGACATTAGTAAGAAGTGGTGCTTGAGATTTTTATGCAACTGTTTAATTATAATGAAATCCTCGGCATATGCACCGAAGTTATTGCCTCTATGAAGAATACATAATTTTTTATGCGTAATTAAATTAAAGAAGACAGAGTTAGGAAAGTCTCGCCGTATTACATTTATGGGTGGAAAAATATCAGGTTGAAAACAATCCACACGGACTTTAATTTACCTATTTTTCATAAAAATTGATAATGATATGTCAAACTTACCATTCTTTGAATTGTTCGGTAACTGGTAGGTTCGAAGTTTATCAAATCCTTTCTTTTCTTTTTGCAAGCATCCCAAGCGAATAATATGTAATCTATTATAAATATGTTATAATATTATAAGTATTGCGATTTATGTACAAGATATAACAGTGAAATAGAATGAAATACAATTAGATCACTGCATGTCTCCCAATACAGTATATTTTGATGCATAATTGGTGAGCACAAACACAAGTGCGTATCTTTTGGGCATAATTGGGAACATGAACATGAATATTTATTTTATTTATTTATTGATTTACTTATACATGAAATTCAATTAAGCCAAATTGACAGTCGAATTCAAGTAAATTTTATACCAATTATTTTAGAAACTAGTATGCAATACATTTGAAGATGTGAAAAAAGAATAATAAAAACAAAGTAACTTAGGATAATAATTCATGTATAAATAAACAGGAAAGAAAACAAAAAAAAAGGAAAGCATGTACAACCACAACAAGGACAGGTCAAGGTTGCAAATGAACCCCTAAACCATTGCAAACATGCGTAAGCTTGGCAATCGAACACGTTAACAAAATATTTAGTTTTCGAAACAAAAAAATATGAATTTGAGAATGGAAATTAGTTAAAATACGACATAGGTAAATCGCGCGTATTGAGCAAAATTTCTTTAGAGAATCCGATGTTGAAAATATATGACAAACATCATTTATGGTCCTGCAAACAACTCGGAGCGGGCTAAACAGCTCATAATTGCATTTACATTGACGAAGCTTTGAAAAATTGAGTGCCTAAAGAAGCGGATGAAGACACTAAAGCTTATCTGACCAAATAATCCGGGCGAGTCAATAGTACCATTTATTACTTTGATTACAAAGGAAACGCCAAGAATAAATCTGCGTTTCACAAGTGGCGGTAAGGATAACAGAAGCAACCTATTTTCACAGGGAGGAAGAGAGGCAATCGAGTCCCAACCCAAATTTCTTAGAGCAACCAGTACGAATTGCTTTTGAACAGATTCAATTCAATCAACATAGCGCCTATATGAAGAAGACCGCACAACAGAGGCAAACTCAAGTATAGGTCTAACCAAATGTACAGCCTTTTTGTAATATAAGGATCATCAATCTCTTGTAAAACCAAGCGCGGTCTTAGTTTTGCTTAACGAGAGCTCAATATGCAAGTTAAAAAGTAACCCTTGGTCAAATGGAACGCCTAAATCTATGAAAGAGTCGACGTCCTCCAACTTGTGCGAGTTAATGAAATATTCAGTAATGAATGACTTTCTTCTTGAGAAAGAAAGCTTCTTACATATACTTAGATTTAATTCAACGAGCACCATGCAACCATATTCTTTAAGTCAATTTGAAGCTGATGTGATTGCGATTTTATGGAAAAGGAAGTAAAGAGTTTCACATCGCCTGCTTACATCAAGATCTGGCTGGATTTAATCACCGAGGCCAGGTCATTAATGTATAAATCACATAAAATGGGTCCTAAGTGGCTGCCTTGAGTAAAGCCAGACCTTACGGGGAATTCATCCAAGGTGATGAACTTAAACAAGACACTCTATTGTGCAGATAAGAGCTTATCCATTTCACTAAGTAGAAAGCCAGAGGCTTGGAGTTTGAAAATTGTCACGGGCATAGCTCTTTGGGCGGTAGAGCGTTTACAAATTTATACAGGCATGCTGTGCCACATGACAAAAAAAATTTAAAAAAATGAAAGTAATAACGAAAAGATTTGAACTTGAAGGAGGGTAAAAATAAAATAAAAGAAAGAAAGGGTCCAATCAAACCTTCAATGAGTTCACACTGTGTAAGTCCGTTTCTGAGCTTTGTTGTCCGTACTGTACGCCATTCGTTGGTCCCTTCTTAGTCCGTCGGTAGCTGTCCCCAGTCCGCCTACCTTCACTCGCGCGTACACCCACTCACACTCTGCTTCAGCGGAGCAGTATGCCGTTAAGCTACACATTCTTATCCATGCACTTTTAATTTTAACTTTTATTCTTTTTGACGTCTTAACTCGTTATTTTATTTATTTACTAATTTCTTCAAAAAAAAGGTTCATTGGAGATCCAAAGCTAAATTTTTAAATTTACCATTTATATAGATTTATGGCTGGAATGAAATTTCCTTTATGTCCCCTTTTCAAGTTACTTAAATGCCACATATTTACATTAGCTTTTTAGTTTTATAACTTGTTCGTATAATTTCTTTCCGAGAGAATCAGTTTTTCACACTCCTCGCCCGACTAAGACATGATCAAGAAATTTCATTAAGTTTTGAAATATTAAAATCAATTCTAAGTGACAATATTCTCTGCACCTTCTACTTCGTATGTCACTTAACTACTCCCCTCCAAAAAAATCATTTTCTCCTGTCGATCTCTTTTCATAACGGCAAGCCGCTATTCTAGCAAAGAATGTGATATCGAATAACGCCTTGTCGCTCTTACGATCCTGCACTTGGACGTTACGAGATCAGTAAGTTATGGTTAACCAAATCAAACTCTCTATTAAAATCGGTGTATACGACATCAGTCCAAGAAACACTTGAAAAGGTCTTGAAGGCCTGCATTACTTGGTGAAATAAGCTTTAATGTCCCCAACCGCTTCTCTAGGCACTTTACCTTGGTTAAGCTTAGTAAATGTAAATATAATAATAAGCTGTTTATCCCGCTCAGAGTTATTTGCAAGAACCTAAATGATGTCTATCACTTATTCTCATTTTGGACTCTTTGAAGTCCGTTAAAGCAACATTGCTTTATGCGCGTAATTTAGTTATGTCGTACTTAAACTAGCTCTTAACCTTAAAATGTTACGATGAGTTGAAAATGAATTGTTGTTAACTATGATCGGTTGCCAAGCTTATGCATGTTTGCGATGGCTTAGGGGTTCAATCGCCATTTAGTCCTGTATCGGTTGTGGGCTATGCTAGTTCTGTATGTGCTTCTTTCTTTTTTTTCTTTTTCTTGCTTCTTATTTGTTTTATTGTACTTGTACTAAGTTTTAATATTAATTAATTTCAGATTTACTTTAAGAGTCAATTGAACTCGACTGTTAAAATTTTTAGTTGAGTTTCTTGTATAAGTGGAGTAAATAAATAAATATCATTTAACAAGTTAAATAAATGTAAAGGATTTGATAATAAAAGTTGAAAGTAGAAGTTCAAAACATGACAAGTAAACTCTGACAGATTAGTGACAATAGATCTTCCTTTTCGAAAGCCATGTTGAAATGGAGATATAAGCGATTTGATGAGAAAACCCACGCTGAGAAACAACTCGTTTGAACAATTTAGGCAGTTGTCTACTTCCACTTTTCGTAATAGAAATAAGAAGACTGCTCTTCCAACATAAATAGAAAACACGTAAATTCAGGGACTGGTTTAAAATCTTTGAGATAACACCACATAGCTCGGGAACGCGCAACTATACTTTAGAGAGCTCAACACGTCTAAAACGTAATTTTCTGTAATAACCATAGTAGGAACTGAAACCGAATTAGTTATTGGATGTGGGTAGTTTACAGTTAAAGCGGAATTAGCAGTCGGAAAATTTCGTCGGAAATATCCAAAAAAGAGATTTGAAGTTTCAATATCATCCAAGGGCTCAGAGCCATTGAAAGAAACATGCGAGAGATTTATGGAGATTTTTCTCTTGGAGTTAACAAATTTAAAAAAGTATTTAGGATTAGCAAACAGTGGGGACTTCATAAACCGAAGGAATCTGCAATAAGATTGTTGGTTGAGGGAATTAAATCTGCACCTTGCCGCCGAGTAAGCGAAATAATCGAAAGCAGAGCCATTTTTCGAATGTTTTTTGAACAGCGTGTTTTTTCTATTCTTGTAATATTTAATTGTCTTATTAAACCACACCTGGGGGCACCAGGGGACACCTGCTTCGAGGTCGGGACTGCTTGATCGGAACTGATGCAAAAATAACTAGATTTAATATATTATAGAACGAATATATATGAAAGATGAGATTTTAGCAATAAAATATTGATTTTATGGAAATCATAATATTTATTTGAAAAAGTTGAATTTGGAACGCTAAAACAGTTCAACGAATCATCATGCTTGTGATGAAACGGAATATAAGGATGATAAGGATCCTCAGATAAACTAAAAGGTGGACAATGATTTATACTAATCTCAAGGATATTGGCAAAGCAGAGATCAAGCAGTCTACCATGAACTAAATTATGATCAAATAATTCGTTAAAGAACACAACAGCTCTGTCAGATGTTGAAGTAAGAATCAAACAGCCAGAATTATGAATGTAACACCAAGTGACTTGAGGCAAATTGAAGTCACCCAATGCTATTACTATATCGATGGGCTTTAATTGCTTGGCCACTTCACAAATGAGGCCAGACTATTTCTTTTACATGGAGGTATCAGATGAGGGAATATAGGAACAGCTTATAAATAGCTATTTATTAGGCATTTTCGTTCGAATGGCGATAAATTCAACGTCAGGAATAGTAGGAAATTCAATTCAATAGGACGGGAGTGCCGCAGATGTAGCAATGAATACACCATCACCAATACGATTCAATCGATCATTTCTGAAAACCTGGGAAGAATTGTGCAAAAGTTCAGTGGAAGTTTCAGTGGAAGCCACACAGAAAAACTCCTTTGAATTTAGGTCCCTAACATTTTGATAAATGAGAGATAATGAGCCTGGAGAAACATTAAGTTTTTTGAAGGGGAGAGGCCTACTGCGTTAATATTACGGGGTCGATCACGAGAATTAATTCGTTAATTAAGGATCCAAGTGGATCCACAATCGTTTACTTGACGACATATCTATGTTTTCAGTCGGAACTAGCATTTTAAAAGACAAGATTGCTTTAGGTTGAGAAGGAGCAAATTTGAAAATGCTAACACGCTTTAAATTGACTGACTGGACTTTCGTTGCCTGATAACTTCTTATGTTATCCACAGATGTATCAGGTGCCAGTCTTGACACAAATATTGCCTTTCTGGGAGGAACTGCCGTCAAGCAAATATCATCTCTACTAGGAACAGTAGGGTTCACGGCTGGCCAGGTTTGAGTTGGGGAGAATATAGAAGGGGTAACCACGTTTGCACGAGCAGCTCGCGCGACTTATTATTCTCTTTATTAGTTTTAGGCGATGACGCCTGAGTAGAGTGAATAGCGGCACTGGGAGTAGTTACACTTACTACTTCAGCATAGCTCGAACCAGAAGAACTTCCCGGCTTATTTGTAACTTTTTTGTTACCGACCGAATCAGCTATAGCAGAACCGCTGACGTTCTTTGTAGGCTCGAGGAGGCGCTAACTTGTACCAACGAATTAGACTTAGGAGGAATAGAGGTGACGTACCACGCTACGCTACGAAGTGTAACTTTGACCGCTGGGGAAGAAGAAGAATGCTCAATAAAACGACACTCGTCAAACCTAGTCTTAATTATATAAAACTTCTCCCACAAGGAACCGAGATTTATGCTCAATTCTGAGAAACTATTTCTCGTCTCCGTGAAGAGTTTATAGAAATGTATGCCCCGCTTTCTACACTCAGAATATGACCATCTTTTGATGGATCCAGGACTGCATCAAGAGCACGGAGTATAATACCAGCACACTAAGCATGGCTAGAATGATCATAGAGCCAACACGACATGAATCATTCAGATTCTGGGCCTGTTTTCACACGACATGGTGTAAATAAACAATCCATGTCCAGTGAAACACGACAGAAGGAGATTATGAAGAAAAAAAGAACAGAAAACTAAAAGATTCCATGACACAAAAATTATCAGCAAATTAAACGAAACTTCTTATTTTCGTTGCCTATGTAAATATAGAGCGAAGGCAAAACAAAGTTTTAAGACAGATTAACAGAAAAAAGAGAAACTTTTAACAAGAGCTCTAATTGTTGATTGCATAAAACTAGATTGAATTTCATGTAAAGATTAATATATGTCATATAGATTAAATTACACACTTTACTCTTTTAAAGATTTTTATACTTTAGACTCGAATAAAGCAAAAAAGCTAAGAGATATAGTAAGAAATTAAAACATTCCTTGCAAAGAATTAAAACGCGACTACCACGTGCGCGGACAACGGCCAAGCGGATTTTTCTTGACTTTATTTAATTTATAAGATTATGTGGGCTTATTCTCATAGGAATTTAAGAAGATTAACTTTATCCTTAATTGATTGCAATCTTTGGTTGAGTCCACTCTACTATCGTAGACAAAGTTTTCCCTCAGTATTTTTGTAGAAGGTTTTTTGACATCTTTCTTAACTTTTTTTTAGCTTCGAAACTCCAAACAATCCTTAAGAAACTATCCTTTAAAATAGGATTCTGTGCCTGAAATTTAGTGATCATCATTCCCATAGCTGTAATTTATTTTATTTGTTCATACATAAAATGTTAGCTAGTAAACAGCCAATATGGAAGATTATTAAATGTTAATTTGTGAAATGTGTAAAATGTTAATTATATTAAATACCTACAATATACATTGGTAGTTACGTAATCTGAATGTTTAATGTCTACCAAAGACAGTAAAAAGCAGAATTTAGGTCCGGTATACAATAAATAGTTCAGTGACAGCTCTTCCATTTTAACGATCGTTAATAAGCGTTAACAATTGAATATGAGACAGAAAGTATTAACAGAATCATAAAAATGCATTCTCTACCACAATGGAATAGTTGATGAAGCGAGTACTAGAGATTCGCCATGTGTCGAATTAAACTTTGTTAAGTGACAGTATTAAAAGCGAGAGTTAGGCAAGCACGATTTCAGAAAATCACTGGACCCCTCTATTGACTGCATATAATAAAAATCATTAAATTGTTGCCGTAGCAAACGGAAAGGAGAGAAGTGTTTATAATTTGACCCACATTAAGACAACCGAAGGTAAAGGAAATTCCTTGAGGGCCTGGAAGCAATACTAAGATCAAATATACCAAACAAGAATGATGATAAAATAAGTGTCATTAAAAAGTCAATTCCAAGGATTGATTTTCGGTATTGAACAGTAGGTAAGTTGATCGTAAGTAGTTCGGAGACCAAATAACTGATGTATATTCAACTAGTTCTGTAATCAATGACGAATAGAGCCCTTTTGTAGTTGAAACGTTTCGACCACCTTTAAAGATTCAAACCGTTTCTCCATTTAAATAATATTTGAAAGTGATGGGAGCCTTTCTACTGAAAGAGATACAGATTTAAATATAATACAATATATTATTATTATTATTTTAATTTTAGACTAATGAATTGAATTCTTAGACTAAAAAAAGAGACATTGAGCACTAGCAACACAGGCTATCGGCTCTAATTTAAATAAATGGATATTAGATAATAAGCTTAGTAGTATTAATAAAGTAAAATATTGAATTGATATTGTGTTCTGAAGTTGATTGTAGAATGTTCAAAGGGTTAATCGTTCCAAATGCAATACTTCTAGCCAAGGAAAAGTTGAGGCAGTCGCAGAGAATGTGCTTTATAGTAAAGGTTTGTCCACAACAGCAGATTGGGGGAGAAGACTTCTTCAGGATCCATTGGTGAGTTGCAATTGTATGACCACGGCGAATTCTCGAAAATGTTTGGATCTTGGTTTCCTCAACATTTGTTGGATATAGAGGTGGAGTTAATTGAGGGTTAATGCAAGAGTAGTGTTGATGATGGTATTGTAAATTTCCTTCTGCAATTTTCTCTTTAACTTTTCTTCCAATGTATCTTTGAAGATCCAACTTTTCCATGACATCATCCATAATTAGAGAAGCAGAAGCAGCATACTTTGCCGCTCGATCAGCCTGCTCATTTCCCAGTAAACCGATGTGACTTGGTACCCATAACATTTTAATTTTTCCGTCGGGTGTAGTAATTATATTCCTTAATTTGTTGATGGTGCTCCATCTCGAAGTCGAAGGGTTCCTTGTAGCTTGTAATACAGACAAACTGTCAGTAACAATGACGGTTTTGAGTTTGTTTTTATGGGCAAGGTAGGCAGCGTGAAGGATAGCTCTGGCTTCGCTTATGAAAGTTGAAGTGCTTTCGTGAAATATGTGGTTGAGAAGAACCCGTCCTGTAGCATCTACCACCGCACAAGCAGGAGGCAGACCAGGAGATTTTGAGCCGTCTGTATACAAAAGATTCCAACCAGTATTGTCCAATACTTGGGTTTTCTCAGCTATTAGATTCCTGAAGACGTAATTTGGAGTATCTTCTTTCTTGTGCATAGACAGTGAGATGTCAAAAGAGCAGTCTTTCAAAATCCAGGGAGGTTTAACACCAAAAGAGCGGGA
>NW_023998567.1:937216-937952 GCF_014805625.2 Glossina fuscipes | reverse complement strand
ACCAAAAGAGCGGGAAATTTTTAAGGGAATGTTCAATTCCTTTGCGATGCACAAACAATGGTCAATTGGAGATGGTGACTTTGGAATTTTCTTCGCAATAATAATCTTTCTTACGTCATCACCGAGAATGGATTTGTTTGAATTAAGAAGCTTAGGGACTATTTTAGCTTTTAACTCATACAGTCTATTTTCTAAGGTTGCGAGACCAGTTTCAATTATAATATTATTTATGGGCGTCGTCCGAAAAGCATAACAACTTGCTCTAACGGCTTGGTGATAGACCGGTTTAAGGATGTTGATATTAGATTTGCAGCTATTGCCATAAATTATCAAAGCATAGTCAATCTTGCTTAACACAAGCATTTTGGTAAGATAAGCGATAGTGTTAATATGCGCATGGCTTCTCCAAGCAACGTACTGTATAAAATTTACCCTTGTTAAAAGGGAGTTTTTTAAACGAAGGCAGTGTGCTTTCCAACGATAATTGTTTGAAAACGTGAGCCCGAGAACATGGAGCGTCTGCACATTTAGTACTGGTAAGCCGTTAATATGCATCAGTAGGTTTCCTGCAATGCACATTGACAAATGTGCATTTTTTTTTGATTTTTGTATAGAGATTATAGCACCTGACGAGTTTGCCCATGTGGAGATCTCACATGCAATAGATTTCCAGCTACTGCCATAAATTATGAAAGCCTAGTCAATCTTGATTAAAACAAGCATTTTGGTAAGATAA
>NW_023998567.1:908434-932216 GCF_014805625.2 Glossina fuscipes | reverse complement strand
TTCAATTTTTTTTATTTTGTTTTTTTGTTTTCTATTTTTTATTATATATAGACGAAACAAAAGCACTTACGCGATATCCGCGTTAACCAGTTTTAGCAATAACACTGAAAAGACAGCAGTTAAATACACAAAAACACCGAGAACACCGAAACAATTGAAAAAACGCAGACGAATAGAAAACACGCACTACACTGAACACAAGTCGACTCGTCTATGTTCAATAAAGTGATAATACAATATAATACAATATAATTGATAGGAAAACAATTTTACATAAGAGAACGTTATTTCCGGTACTATTAATGCTACTAGTTTCGAATTTTTTATTTTATTGGATGCAGCATTTTTATGATACTGCTGCATTGGTTTTTAAGATGCTGAGCACAATTCTGGAAGATTACGGTTTTGTCCAACATGCTTAACGTGAAATAAAAAATATGGCTTACGTCTTGTCTGTATTTAGCTTTATTATCCATTTATTCAGATAATCAGATATTATAGGAATTGCAATATGAAACTTGTTGATTGTTTCACAACCAAACTCATGCTAGATTGAGAACTCAGAAGAGAAAATCGAACACAAGATTGCCTCAAGGACAGATCGTTGCAGAGCACCTTGCAGAAGCAGGTCATCAATCAGAAAATTCATTTAGAAAAGAAACGCAGTAATATCTCTCAAACAAAAAGTTTTTGATTAAATTTTTCTCAAAAGGCGGAAAACCAAGAGGTACCATTATTAGAATTAAAGCCTTTTTCAAAATCGAGAAAAAAAAAAACAATAAGCAGGTGGATTGCTTAGGCCGGCATTTATTTTCAACATGGAAATCTTTATGCAATGCCAGTAGACATATTAGTGACGGAATGGCGTTGCGTTTTTTATGCAGCAAGTTTTCTATATTCCAATGTAATTTGCTAAACGCTTACTATAAGATGCCGTAACGTGTTTCTAAAGGTGAAAATGCCACTTCTCACTTGGGACGCGTAATTAAGGGTGTTTTTCTAGTCGACTCGTTGTAGATAAGTACTCCATTACTTTTTATAAAAATTTCTAAGTTCACTATGTGATTGGGAAGTCCAAGAAAATTAGTCTTAGTTTCGGGCTTTGCAGGTTGAACAGCGTCATCGCTGCTAAATTGATGAAGTTGTCTATATCTTCTGATGTGGAAATAGTTTTAAAATAGCTTTGTTGATCATTAAAGGAATTCATAGTGAAACGTCTATAACTTTTCTTTGACGAGTGCTTAGGAACTCAGAGAAGATTTGACTAGTAAATGATCGAAATGAAAATCATGTAGAACTTTCAAATCGGAAATAAGCATCGGTATATAAGACCTAACCTAAATCCGAAAGAGAAGACATAGATCTTCCAGCAAATGGAATATAGATTTGATCATTATTGCACAAAATGGTTACCGAAAAGATTCATGATTCATGTTATGATTTAATTTAAAATATTACTCTACAAGTTTGCTCTTCTGCAGCACCAATTGCGATGCCTAGCATTTAAGTTGCCCCATGCGACAAAATCACCGTTTTTGTTCAAAGTTTTATAAAAATCCCTTTTAAACTCCGCTTAAGCCCAGCTGAGGCAGATGAACCAATTAAGTGGATACTAATGCACCGTGTGAAAATATCGTTAGTGGTGCGAATATCGAATCGATAGTTGCGATTACATTAATTTTAATTGATGGAATTACATAAAATGTCCAGCTATTGTGGATTAAAATAGCAACTCCTCCATTTGTCGATCTGTCAAGCCTTATACAAATGTAGTTCGGATGAAATAAGTAGTTGGAATATTTTAACCAAGTTTCACAAAGTAGACTTATATCAAGACTATTGTTAATTGAAAAATATAAAAGCTCAACAAATTTATCGTGGACGCAGACGTGGTTTCAAAACATAACTCCAAGCGTTGGTATATGCCTTATTCAATATTTGATTCATATAAATAACATCTGTCTACCTGTCAATTTTACAAAAATCGAAGACATAGCTAGTGATTGCCAAGACATTACGAACGGTGAATTTAACATTGACGAAACAATGCTGGTGCAATGGATAGTTGATTTTGTGGACTTAGTTAATCTATTTGTTGCCTGTTTTTCAAGAAGTTTTGGTATTTAGAATAGTTTCGTAATTCCTCTACAATTTTGAATAGACTGGCTAGTGCCAGACTTACGTAGAATATAATTACTGAAATTACACTTTCAGATATCGGAAAAAACTTCGCTAGATAGGGACACATTAAAAATATCCGTAATTGGTATATATAAAATATGGGCCCAGTTGACAAAAATCCATGCGGGAATGAGCAGACCGGGAAGGCAGCAAATGTTAGCACACAGCGAGCTTTAAAAATTACAAAAATAATAACTTTACACTAGAGAGAACATCTTAATTCTCAACTTGATACCGATAGCTAACGACATCGGTTTGTTAAGAGAACGGTTGTTCAGAAAATTCTGCAAACAAATTAAAAACAATTTGCTGTGAAATATTCTGTAACATCAAGGCGGATATGCTAAGCTCTTCTTTTTGAATTTTCAAAACTTTAAACATTCTTACGATTCTTTTTAAAGGTCAATTTCATCTTCTGTAAACAGTATGAGTAGCGCTTATTAGTGATAGTACAGAGCCTCTGTTTAGCGATCACGTAAGAAGCACACACGATAGGACAAGCTCTTTTTTTCAACTCTTCAAAGGGCTTGCATTGATAATTTCTAATGCCTTTGAGTACTGCAGTATACAGAACATTTAGACGTGCAGCTAATTAGCTTTAAAACCACATAGAACGGAAATATTAAACTCGATGTGTCATAAAAGAAATTCAAAAGGCTATGAAGGTTAATATAAGAGTTCTAACTTGTTACACGATAATTCATAATTGGTTTTAAAAAAATTATGTTTCTGTTCTCTGATGTAATAATAATAATAATAATATATCATTATGCTAGTGCTCAGTGTCTTTTTTTTAGTCTAAGAATTCAATTCATTAGTCTAAAATTAAAATAATAATAATAATAATAATAATAACATATCATTATGTAATAATTTTGTTTTTTATGGAAGGATATAAATTTTATTAAGTTTAATACTTGCCATTTTGTTCAACAATAGGTTGTAACATTTCAGGTAATTTTACTATGACTTTCTAAAAAAATTTTCAATCTTTTGCACCAAAAACTTTTCTATGTAGAAATTTACACTGGTATCTGAATTGAAAGTTTTGCTATATAAAGAATATCGCGGAGAGCGAAAGAGACGGTAATCTGATGATGAGTTAAAACCATATGTTAATACATCCCAGCCAGCTTTTAATAATTTTTGGCAGATGAGGAAAAAAGTATATCTTGTATTGTCGTGCTGAAAATTGTGATGAAAATTGTGTTTTTTGTTTGGTGCATTCAGTTGTGAGTTACAGCGTGTTAAAAATGGAAGTGAACAAAGAGAAAATTCGGTACATTTTACAGTTTTTCTTTGACAAAGGCGAAAATGCAAGCTAGGCGGGTAAAATTGTGAATGGTGTTTATGGTTCCGATACTGTAACAGCCAATTATGTGCAATTTTGGTTTCGTAGATTCCGTTCACGAATTTTTGATGTTAAAGATGCACCTCGCACAGGTAGGCCGGTCATCGAAAATGTCGATAAAATCGGAGAAATGATCGAAGTTGACCGGCATGTTAGCAGTCGTAACATCGCCCAGGAGCTAAAAATCGAGCATAAAACAGTTTTAAACCATTTACACAAAGCTGGATTCAAAAAGAAGCTCGATGTTTGGGTGGCACACCAATTAACAGAAAAAAACATGATGGATCGAATTTCCATCTGCGAAGCCTTGGCCAAACGGAATGAGATAGACCCATTTTTTAAACGGATGGTGACTGGAGATGAGAAATGGATCACATACGATAACCCTGAGCGAAAACGATCGTGGTCAAAGAGCGGTGAAGCACCTCAAACGGCCAGGAAGGTTTTGCTTTGCATTTGGTGGGACTGGAAGGGGATTATTTATTATGAGTTGCTTCCATATGGCCAAACGCTAAATTCTGATCTCTACTGTCAACAACTGGACCGTTTGAAGATAGCGATTGACCATAAACGGCCAGAATTGGCCAACAGGAGAGGTGTCGTGTTCCACCACGACAACGCTAGCCCACACACATCTACAGAGACTCGCCAGAAACTTCGGGAGCTTGGTTGGGAAGTTTTAATGCATCCGCCATACAGTCCGGACTTGGCACCAAGCAATTATCATCTTTTTTTTGCATTGCAAAATTTCTTTAATAATAAAAAATTGGAATCTAGGGAGAATTGTGCAAATCGACTACTAGAGTTTTTTGCAAATAGAGACCAGGATTTCTATGAAAGAGGCATTTTGAAGTTACCTTTAAAATGGCAACAAATCATACAACAAAACGGTGCATATTTGACCCAAATCGGACAATGTTGAATAAAGTCCTGAAGTTCATATAAAAATAATGGATTTCTTTTTCCCCAAACTAATATGTATAGTTTTTGTATATTCGTAAATAATGCCTTTTCGTGGAGTGCAGAAATTAAACCCGGCAAAATAAAATCGAAATTTAATATAAAAAACTAAAAATCTTCGTTCACTAGAAATTGGCGATCCTGCTAGGATTCTGTGAAATTGAGAAATTGGGAAACAAAATTCCTTTAAATAAAAAGAAAATATTTTAAAAAAAATATCTGAACATCAGAGAACAATAAAGAGAAATTAATGCGCTCAGAATAAAAAGGAATGTAATTTAAAAGTTCAAGTGTTTTCTTACAATTTCTCAATCCGTTTATTAGCATTGAGCTACTTAAGACTAAAGAAAATAATCCAATTAACTGCTTTTTAAACCTAAATAAAAAAGATAGTATAGAAATTTTTTTGGGAACTTTAAGAAAATCATGTGTTCAACTTTTTTGGAAATAAATTCCCAAAATATATTTTAAGAAAAGTTCATATTCAAATTAAAAACAAGCAAAATGAAATAAACTTTGATTAACAACATAAAAGACGTCATGTTAATTGTTGAAAACATTAAAGTAATCATTCAAATCTATTAAATGAAATAAAATTAAAAGGAAATAAATGCAACTTTGGATATGTGTGAAAATGTGAGGTAACGATTTCAAAACATATTTAACAAGATAAGATCGAACACAAAAGAAGCAAACAAAGAGATTTTAACCGATTTTTTATTAAACTAAATGAAAAAAGAAAAGTAATTTTGGAAATTGTTGTTAAATATAATTATAAAATACAAATTAATTTGAAAAGAGGAAGACAGTGTGAAACACTGACACAGTGAGAAAGTGTGCAATAAAGTTAGGTATAATTTGTTAGTGTCTGTGATAAATTTTCTTTATAATGCTAAAGAAAGAAATTGATACAAACTGCTTGCTGCTAAAACTGTTATTTCAGATATCCACTAACGTCGATTGAACAAATTAAACATTGCAAAAGAGAGCAGTAACAGGGGCTAACAGACGCGAAGTCATCCTCTTGCATGACAACGATATACTGTTGCAGCGCGAATGGGGAGTTCCGTCTCACCCAGCGTACTTACAAGACTTAACGGCTACCACTTATTCAAATGAATGCAGCATGGCTTGGCTAACATGCGCTTTCGAAATGCTGAAGAAGTGCGAAAATAGGTTGATGATTGGATCGCTGCAAACCAATATCGTTCTTTCGTCACGGTATCGCTACGTTGGCAGAGAGATGGGAAAAAGTTCTATAATATGTACCAACCTTTCTCAAGTGGAAAACTGATTAGAATACATGCAAGAATCTCTTAATATTTATGGAATTGATTGGATGAGTAGACGAAACCCACATCTTTTGCTTAGGCTCACACAAGATGAGTCATGTTTAATAAACCGAAAAGGCAAACATCGCCTGAAAAGAAAGATGAGCTAATCTACTTACTAATTTTTTCTAAATCTCCCTTTAGACAAATTTTTGTGACAAAGTTTTCTTTTTTTTTGATGTTTCTATGAGTTTTTTCATTCGCACTCATCACAAATACAAACTACAACTCAGCGTTGTATCTTCCACAATACAGTTACGGTACGTCTACTATATGCGGATATGACTGGGCGACATAATGTATTTTTTACGCAATTCACTGTGCTTATTCAAGGCATAATATATTTTTTATAATATATTTAGTGAATTAAAATAGTAACAAAGTAAATTCTTAAGTGAACTCTAACAAGAATTTTTTCATATTATTTATTAGACTTTTCATTTGATTTTTTATGTCTGGAACCAATCCGCCTGATTGGCCGAGTAGGCAAGAGTCTCGACTAGCAACTCAATGGTCGTGGGTTCAAATCTTAAATGCTGTAGAGTTGTTAATAAAGCCGAAAGCTTTAGATGCTAGTGCTTTAAGACATTAGTCTTAGCATTTATTCTCTGGCTAAATTTATAATAATAATAATAATAATAATAATAATATGTGTGCAACCAATTTCCTGTGAGAGTGAAAAAATAAAACTAGTACGGCATTAATACCCTACTAATAGGCTTTCCAACGATGTGTAGGTTATGTTTTGCTCGGAGAATTTTTTTATGGGACTTTGAAAATTAATATGATGTAGGCGAACATATAAGCAAATTTTGATAGGAGACTGTGGGCGTACCATGTCCTGTCAAAAAATAAAACTAGTACGGCATGAATCCTCTATTAATAAACTTTCCAACGATGTGCAGGTTATATTAGGTGTCTTTTTTCTTCTCCTCTTGGTAATCCCTTTCAATTTTCCTTTCCACAATATCCGTCAATTTGTGCACTATTTTCAAATATTTCTCTACAGCTTCGCGTCTGTATCTTTCCACAACTAATGGCTACTCTGCGGTTCATCGTTTGAAGTTCTGGATTTTCAACCAGTAGAAGTTGAGTTAAATTTGGCCACAAGGCCGCACCATCTCCTTCTCTCGAAACTATTATGCTCACATAAATGACACCTTTTCATTTTCTCTAGTAAGTTTCTCTAAATTGTCTTCCACGACTTCAAAATCAACAATCAAAGCAAATACTGAAACTGCTGTCTGAATTCCAATTAAAGAGATGATAAATCCTGAAATCACTATCTTCACTTTTAACATAAAGTCTTCAAATTCCGGGACTACGACACCCATCACACACAATTTACTTTGCGACTACGAAATGATTACTGACCGTACCAATTTCTCAAACATATCTTAAATATCTGAACGTATTCAAAAACTATATAATCTCAAGTGGTCCTCTAAAAAAAATCTTTTTATTTATTATTTTAACTCTACCACATCTTTATCCCGCGACCTTCGTAAGAGTATTCCTAACCAGCGACCCTCTTCGGGTCCGCACTTCTATTTTCACTCTGTAAATAATGAAAATAGCTCAACTTAGTTACAGTAGCATCCGTAACATAACAAAACAGCTAGAACAATATCTTCATTGTAATGACATCTTCGTTTCTTAAGTCCCATGATTCATTTTCTATTAAAATTGTAAGGTGGTAACATTTGATCGTACCTTCAACTCTTCTTATGGTGGTGGTCTGGCGATCCTTACGTCTAATAATCCTTATATCTAATAAACTTTTATTCTCTTACGCTTCTAATTCTGCAAATTATGTATCTATTGAAGCTTATAGCTGTACCATTCACACTTCCTTTGGGTTTATTTTCTTTCACATCCGACATATATGCAGATTTTCTTGAAAGCAGCAATTTAGTCTTACTAAATAATGCCGATCCTACTAATTTTGATTCGGTCAGTACACCTAATCTAAGTTCACCGAGTACCTGAAGGTCCCTTAACAACAGCTTAGCAAATTCTTGCCGCTCACATACTGGAAGGGCCTTTGCGGCCCATTCACTGGGGCTGGGGCAGCTCAGCGGCTCAGGAAAACTCTAGTCTAGACTTAACTATCCAATATGACTAATCTAATTAAGTTCTCTAATATGAATCACTTAACCAAACTAAAACTATTTTACCCTATTCTTAATCAAATTCTTATTCTAGTCTTAATCTATCCCTATTCTATTCTTACCCTATTCTTATTCTATTCCTATTCTATTCTTATTCTACTCCTAATCTCTTCCTATCCTATTCTTATTCTACCCTTACCCTATTCTTGTTCTATTCTTATTTCTATCCTAAACTAGCTTACTCTCTAACTTAGTCTAGCACTTTCCCCCCACCAGAGACGGAGAACCCGTGAGGCTAAAACGAGGGCCGACTTTGGCTCCTCACAATATCCATATTCCAAAGTCTATTAAACCCTCTTTACTCAACAATACCATCCGTAACATTTCAAATGCCATCCAAGTCAATAACTTCGGTATGTTACTTTGATAGATTCTCATAGTTTTTAACTGATACTCTAGGCAGAAAGACTTTTAAAATATTATGCCTTCTAACCTTTGGTAGAACATCGCAGACAATTAAGTTGCTACGAAATGTAGACTCGCTGTAGGTATGTGCAATAGATCTTCTTCTAGAATAAATTCCAAATTTTCCAGTGATGTTAGAAAGGAATATACTTATACTCTTAGGCTGGATACACACACAACTCTTTAAGGACTTCTGTGACAAGCTCGCCGGACCTTCTGATCCGATAATGCTCTCTGTATCGCTTTATAAGGGATGTGGTACTCTTTTCTTAAGTGGCATGTCTCTCTCTGAAGTCATTAAAGCCATTAGTCTTTCAAAAGACTCAGCTCCGGGCTTAGATGGTAACAATCACCTCAAAATCTTGAATACTGAAATAGGGTAAATGTTACTAAAAGAGTTTAACAATATTCTGATTCCGGTCATTTACCATCTTCCTGGTATGACTTCCAAATTTTCACTTTAAGCAAAAAGAATAACTCGACGATTCCTACAAATGTAGTTTCCACTGTTAGAAAAAGTGTTATACCCAAGTTTAGAATCGTATCTCGATACAAAATGTATCCTCAGCAATTTTCAATTTGGCTTTAGATATTACAGATCTACCCAAGACAACATTGTCACTTTGTGGTCAGCAACAAACTCAGCGTTTGCCAAGAACCACATTCTCATTGCCTGCTTTCTGGACATAGCCTCAGCGTTTGATTCTGTCAATGTTATCATCGTAAATTTCATTGTACTCTCCATTGAATCTCCATAACAAATTCTATAATTCACTACATGACTTCTTTCTCTATAAAAATATGCTAATTAGCACTGATGATATTGTTGTACAAGATTTGAAGATCTTTTATGGGTGTTCCTCAGGGATTTGTGTTGACTCCTCTTTGTTTTAATGTATATATTAACAAAATGTTCAGTTCCCTTCTTGAAAACATTGTAGCATTATTGCTGACATTTAATTATTTCCTGTTTTATTTTACTTGTTTGATTTATGCAAGGTTTCCACTTTGTAAGTCCTGCTATATTTTAATAACCTAGATTTACCAAGCACCTTAGCATAAGCCCTTTCGCAATTTTAAGCAATAAACTATCTTTATATTAACTAAATTTTATCAATAACGCTATCATAAGCATTAGTAAGTAACAACGCAAATTTAATAAATACTTATAGAACTATAAGTTGAAGGTGAGTATATAAGTGGAAAACAATCTTGTGTTCTTAAGCTCAAACCAGTAAAAGTGAAAATAAATCGAAGAACCTAGAAAAGATTTGGTTATTATTCATCAAATAATAAAGAGACCAATTAAAAAAAAATCGAAATTAAAAAAGTGTGAAAAAAAATCCAAAGAAAGTCTTCCGACTGTAAGTGAAGTGAAAGGTGTTAAAAGACAGTGTCAAATTTAATAATTGTATCGAGAAAGAGAGCTGCAACAGTTGCTTTTCAACATTTTCCAACGGCATTCTTCTTGTTTTGTAAAAAAAAGAGAGCAATTCTTAACGGTTGCACGAACTTAAAATGTAATGGCGTTATGAATGCCGCAATAATATAATTAAGATGATATATTATAATATATAAGCATGAATGCTTCTCTTTCTGGAAGTTTGTAATACTTTGTAATACGGTGTGCTGCGGTTTCGTAAAAAAATTCTGTCATATTTTTCAAGAAAGGAATTGTTCCATTACTAAGGATATAAGTGGAAGCAATAATACGCCATCGGATTCAATTTTACGTAATGTGCGGGTAATTTCATGTTGGGATAGAAATATTTCACAATTAAACGGAGTCATTTCATAATAAAACGCGAAATCTAATAAATAATAAGCTAAATTATTTAGAATTGCACAGAGATATAAAGGTATCAAGAGGCAGGGTCCCATTTTAATATAACAGTAGGCGTACGATGATGAGCGGTTCATGTTGGGAAACGTAATTAACATACCTTAGCGTTACCGTCACTCGGGCGTACACGAATAGGTCTGTTTTACTCACCGTTAACTAATGATTGTATTGCCTTGCGCGAAGAAGAAACAACACGTTTCGGGAATTTGCATTACAACGATTGAATATCATACTCAACCACACCTGGCTATCCTGATGTAAGCGATTAATATTAGGATTGTAAATATTGGAATATAAACAAAAGTACTTGAAGAGAATTAGGAGTCGGAAGCTGGAGTGTCTTCCACAGGCAAAATAGAATTATCCCCAGGAAGAAGTGTTCGAATATCTAACCGAATTCAAGGACGGTGAAAGAAATTGATGAGCCAGAAACCAGCCTGCTTTAACTTTATCGGAATTATGATAAATGAGGAGTTCTGACACGTGAGTGCTATGGTTGCTTAATCCAAGTAGAAAGCAACGATTTACCATGTATTGAAACCCCTAACCAGCGTCCGTAGAATGCAAGAGTAGCCCACCGCCAGCGAGTAGCTACGAGTCTAGGACAAAACTGTCATCGCCAATAACTCCCATACAAACTATTTCACCTCCACCGCCACCCGTTTCGAAAGAACTCATTTACATGCCAACATTATCATTTTTGCCACCTTGTGTCAATTTCTATTACAGAAAAGTTTGCAAGGGACATATTTTAAATTCCCACAATTTAAGAATACATTTAGCCGATTGTACAAAACCGGGTACCAATATTTCATTTCTCTGCACTGTTGAACTGATAAGCCTCACAAAATTGTTACGTTGTGAAGCCTCAATAAAGCAAGAAAATTTGTTAGGATACAACTCTCGGCCTGCCAGTTGCTAAACTATTATCTGCCCAGACGTCATGACACCGACAACGACAACAGAAGAGAACCAAGGTTTGCCACTGAGCACCCGTTGCACGGATATCGCCGTGGATATCAGGTCAGAATTACTCCCTGTACACGAAGGTAAGGAATTCCGGTTATATGTTAATACGTAGCGCACGGTTTACTTGTTAATATGTATCGTCGTAAATGTTGATTTGCAAGTTTACACGTTTTAAATCATTGCACGGACATTGTCGTGGATATAACTCTGTTTCTTCTAGTTCCCTACGGCATAAGCAAATTACCGCAACGCAGAAAGCCACGAAGAGGCAAAAAAATATTACGAAACCAGAAGCACATCAGTTACAAATTTTAACGTTATTTGTCTGCGCGTGCGAAGTAATGATATTAAATTTAATCCAGATGACGGAAACTCCGGGAGGAAAAAGACGGTCCGACAAATTGAGCAATTTTTTAAACGTGGAGAAGCGTTGTTAATAAATATTCGAGGGCCAGAATATGCGTGATAAAAAGCCGCTAGAAGTAAGCCGTCATAGGAAAATCACGCTAGATGTAAACTCAAGTCAGCCATTAAAGGAAGCCGCCGCACATGCGACAGCGACATCATTAGCATCCAAATAAGAGCAATCACTCTTCTACATTGTTGGTAACCATAAGAAAGCCTCGGTTGATAAAAAGTTAGAAGTCCCGAGACAACTTAGAGTGGAAACTAATCAGAGGTCACCGTCACCAACGACGTTCACTCAAGTGAAAGTTTCCCCCGTCGGAGTTGTTAAAACTCATAAATCACAAAACCAGTCGGTAATCTTACCAAAAACGGATCCTCTTCTGAAAAAAGTCGTTCAAAGTGGGAAATGTCCGTCGATGCGGCCGGCCGGCGTTTAAGACAATGATTGAGTAATATAAGGAGTCGAAGATGGCTTCTGTTTTGAACGTCGAAAATATCGCTTCATCGTGAAATATGAAAGTCGTTGGGCCACCATATTTCTTCCGAGCCAGAAGAGGTTGCGAACGTGTAAAAAAGAGTCAAGAGACGCCGCCACTACTTGCTGTTGGAGAAAGTCTAGTATGACACTTCCCGACAATCCACAACGTACCTTTAACAGAGCAACCTCATCTTTGTTAGGATCACAATTCCACAGACGCCCAATAAAGACCGGTAAAGTTCAACATGGCCGAGGAAAACGCCGATTAGAAAGTTTCGATATTGAGAGCGACCAAGGCTATTAGCTTATATCCGACCGGTAAAACAAGTAATGCGTTATCTTTTTGACAAAACGAAAGGCCTAGGAGGAATGTTCTCTTTCACCAGCTCAATCACAAAAAGGTAAAGCTCAAAAAGCATTGTAACATGTAAGTAGCAGCTGGGTTTACGCTTTTTTCTGCCTGACCTACTTTTCTTTTTCTCTTTTCCTCTCTTCTTTTTTTTCAGATATTTATATATCTATTATACCAAAAAAAAATTTTAGGTCAAGAATAACTAAACCTGTCCGTGAGTCTCGTTGTCCATTAGTACCGTTCTTCTGTCCATTAGTCAATACCCGTGGTCACTTACCCATTTTCATACGCACACATACATACGTCCCTTCTTCACGGAAGCTGCAGAATGCTTAGTTTACCATGTTAGTTTTTTCTTTTTGTATTTATTACACTAAAGTCTTACAGTTCTTACTTGCTGTGGATGTCGATCTCCGCCCTCCTGGCAAAGCCACTTGGCGAAATCCTCTAAGCTTCCATGTGATGACGTCCTCCATGAACGATAGCAATTTCCCTACAGCCAAGCATTCATTTAGAGTTTTATTAAAACAATTGGTTTGGTTCTTTTTTCCGTTCCCATATTTTTGCATACTATCCTTACAAAGACGTTCTATACATTTAACATTTTATTCTATCGACTTGTATTTGGTGTCGCTTTTGCATTTTTTTTATACAAAATTCTGTATGTTGTTTAACTAACACATTTTACATTATTTTAATACATGCATTTAAGTCTAAATATTAAACTATTAATTAAAAAAGCAAGCACCTAACATAAGAAAATAGTATGCAATATCGCAGGGTACCATTTAGAAAAGGAAGCAGTACAGCTAAAGTAAAGACTATACAATATACAACAATAGATGTAAATTATTTAAAACCAACAGAAGTCCAAATAACCAGTGGTGGTGAAGTGTGGTCTACCGCACTGATATTCAAACCCACAACACATGCGGTACACATATATCGAATAGATTCGCGGGAACAATCCCTCTCAGTTTAACGAATGAATGAGAACAAAATTGAAAACAGAATCCTCCGAAAACCACGCGAAGTCTCAATTCCAAAGTGAAATGCATAGATATAGGCTTCAAGCCTTTGTCGAGGAAGATTCTTTTATCGGCTGGGTCTAACAATCTCGTCTAAGCATCGAGGGTAGTGTAGTAGTTAAAGGCTAAGAGCATTCCTTTTTACGCACACCGCCTACAATAGATTTGCGAGGCAGAATTGCGAATTCTTATCCCGCAGACCAGGAGCGGCTGACACGAATACCGACGCTAACCCGTCGGAGTAAGGTAGCGCCCAAGTATTGATCGGCACTCGCCCCGATCGTCCCGCCTAAGCTTTGTAACATGAGATTTTAGCTTAGCAATCTTGTTTGACTTCTTCTTTTTTAGAAAGGATGCAACAATTCAAAGGTTTGATAAGCTCTCGCACAAGAAAGATATTAATGGTAAGTAATGTGTGCATATTTTGTTTGTTATAAAACTTAATGTCTTGGACATAATTTATATAATATTAATATAATAAATTTCGAAATTTACCGAAAGTAATACAAAGGAAATGAAAAGTTTGGTCCGAATGGAATATAAGAATAATGAGTATATGAAAGAGGAGTGACAAAAGAAAATAATAAATAGCGCGAACAAGTGAGACAGTAAGCAAACTAAAATTTACATTTCATAGACTTTCCGTATGCATATGCTTACGTATCTGCGCATTTTACGTAATGAACAATGCAGTAATATTGATGAGGACAAAAACAAGCAAAATTGAAATCAGATTTTATAGAAGAAAGTCGCAATGTGTTGTTACAGAACAGTGACGTCGTGCCTTCGGAAAAACTGTCAATCGCGCTAACGTGAGTAAACTGACAATTTTTGTTATATTGTTTGCTTGTATTTTGTAATAATATTGTATCGTTGGCGTACTGATATTTTATTTATGGAAAGATTCCCTATGAATCTCCCCAAATGTGGCAAAATTTGTGTTGTGGAATATTTCCTAAACTGCTCGGCTTCAGTGCGCCAAGTTGATCTGCCTCTTGAAAATTTCAATTGAGTTCGGCATGAGGCAGTCGAATTGATACGCTTCTTGAATTGCTCTTAGACAATTCACTTTATTCAATTCTTACCTGGCTATTTATACAGAAATTATTACACTAAATTATGCTAACATCATCAAAATGATAATTGTTTTAAATGGAGCGCCTGGCATCGTTTTTCATTACGAAATGCAATACTGGAGTGTGACATAATTTTTATTTTTCTTTTAGCAAAAGAAGTATGCTGAATTTGCATAATTCTGTCGAACTTCAAAGTGGATGCATGTAACGGTATGCGATCACACTACAATCTATTCCGAAAATAAATTAGCAAGACTTTCAATGATCTATGAACATTAAGAATAATAAAAACATGTTCGCTAATAAAAGAAGCAACAATTAACACGAAAGTGAATATATTCAAAATACTTGCCATGGTTCTCCATTTACATGTTACATATAAGCGTCGTTTTCGACTAATTTAGAAATATATACAAAACGACTGTACATTTTGTGTTGGTATAAAAAATTAGAATTGTATGATCGGTCGGTATAAAAAATTGGAATGTGTGGTGCTCGAATACAATTGCTCCCAATACAATCCCTGATGGGCTAAAGGGAGACAATAGGTAAGCTGGGTTTTAGATATATTTAGTAACGCTACTTGCCTATAATTGAAATAGCCGACACTTTACTGTTTACAATATTAGGGAATTTTTGTTAATCCCATCCTCCCCCCCCCCCTCCCCCCCTCCCCCATGCATCTGTTCTTTATGATACTTTAATTAAAAAACATTATATGTCATTACTTTCTTTATCATCTACAGGCGAATCCTACGTAGCTTTATATAAAACTCAAACAAGCATAAATTGCTTGTGGTTTAGCATAACTAATAGCAACAGAAGCGATCCCGCAAGTGATACTTATTACACATATGGTTTATACCTACAAGCAACGCAACAGCCAAATTAACTCGCCCATGCACTGCGGCCGTCATGAATATAGTATGTAGTTGGTACATTTCAAAGCGTCAAATATCGAATATTGTAAAAGAAAACAATTCAAATAATGTCTTTTTATAAACGACGCAATTCAATTATAACGTCCGCTAAACTAAGCAAAATTGTAAATAGTAAACATATAAGCAATAGAATAAGAAGAATAAGAAGACAAAAATGTAGTATAAAAGAGGCAGAAAATTCAATAAAGACAATTATTCGGCTCAGTAATCATACCAAGCGAATCAATCGCTTATTTATTTTTATTTAGTAACTATTGCGATAGACTAGTATTGCGATAGCGAACCTTAGGGCTTTGGATCTGAACGAGCTAGAAATAAATGCCAAATAATAAAATACTTCTACTACAACATTATATGGCAATTCGGCTATTCAAATGTTATTTCTAATTTACTTATTTTATTTATACGCTCATTAACTTTATTTGCTTACTTGCACATATCTGATTTATTTCATTTTCTCCATAATCTTATCAAAATTTAGTTTCCATACCATACCAAACCATACCATTTATTTAAAAAAGTTTGATTTGGCACATTAAAGCAGTTCAACGAACCGTCATTCATATGATGAAAGGAAATACACATTGATGGATGATAGGGGTCCTCAGGTAAACTAAAAGATGGGCAACGATTTACGTTAATCTCGGGAAAATTGGCAAATCAGAGATCAAGCAGTCTACCATTACAATTAGGGGTACGATTATATTGACCCAAATTATGATCAAACAATTCACTAAAGAACACAACAGCCCTATCATCCGTTGAAGTAGGAATCAAACAGCCAGAATTATCACTGTTACACCAAGTGACTTGAGGCAACTTGAAGTCACCCAATGCAATGACTAAATCGGTGGGTCTAGACAGCTTGGCCACTTCACAAATGAGGGCAACGTGTTTCTTGTAAATGGAGATATCAGAATTTGGGGGAATATAGGAGAAGGTTACAAATATCTGTTTATTGAGCATTTTCGCACGAATGGCGATAAATTCTACGTCAGGAGAAGTGGGAAATTCTATTGAATTGGACGGGACTGACGCAGATATGGCAATTAATACACCACCACCAATGCGATTCACTGGATTCTTTCTGAAGACTTGGAAAGAGTTGTGAAAAAGTTCCGACGAATGAAGATCGGGTTTTAGCCAAGTTTCGGTGAAGGCCAAACAGAAAAACTCCGTGCTTATGGAGAAAAGTAGAACGAATTTTTGAATTAAGGTCCCTAACATTGGGATAGTGAGCCTGAAGAAACATTTAGTTTTTTGATGGCGACAGGACTATTGCTTTGGTATTGCGGGGACTATCTTGAGGGATAAATTCTTTAATCAAGGATCCTACTGGCCACAGTGGTTTGTTTAACAACATATCACTGTTTTCAGTCGGAAGTAGTATTTTAAAAGAGGAGATTGCCCTAGATTGAGAAGGACGCGTTTTGAAAACGCTGACGCGCCTTAAGTTGACTGATGGGGCATTCGCCGCCAGATAACTTTTTATGTTATCCACCGATGTTTCAGGTGGCAGTCTTGACACAAATATTGCTTTTCTGGGAAGAACTGCCGTTAAGCAAATATAATCAGTTGGCACAGGAGGGTTCACGGTTGTGGAGTTTAGAGTTGGGAAGAATGTAAACGGCGTTATTGCCCTAGCACCAGTTTGTGCGACTTGCCCAGTCTGGCGACCAGCGTTCACATTCGAACAGCGTGGTGGAGGGGAACCATTTATTTTTCTCTTTATTATTTTTAGGCGATGGCGCTTGATTAGAGTTAGTGGCGGCCTTGGGCGGAGGTACCATTGTCATTTCAGCGTAGCTTAAAACGGAAGGACTTGCCGGCTTGTTTATAACTATTTTGTTAACAACCGACTCAACAATACCGGAAACATGAACGTTCATTTTAGAGTTAGAGGGAACGGTAACTTGTACCAACGAATCAGATTTAGAGGAACTCAGAGGTGACGTCCTGGATGCTACGCTACGAGTTGTTATTTTTCTGGCTTGGGTAGAAGATGAGTGCTCAATAAAACGACACTCATGAAACCTAGACTTAATTAGCTTAAACTTCTCCCACAAGGAGCCGAGATTTCTACTCAATTCCGAGAAATCATCCATTTCTAGTCTCCGTGAAAAGTTTGTGAAAATCAATGTCCCGCTGCCTACAGTCAGGACATGACCATCTTAAGCCTTTGGAAGGGTCAGCGACAGCGTCAGCAACACGGCCAAGAATACCGGCACACTTTGCATGACCAAAGCGCTTGCAGAGCCAACAAAAAACGAATCTATCCGATTCTGGGCCTGTTTTTGCGCGACATGGTGTATATAAGCACTCCATGTCAAGTCAACGAAAAGAAAGAAGTGAATTATTAGGACAAAAAAAAAAAAAAATTCAAAAGAATCCACTGCACTAAATTTATCTACAAATGTAAGAAATTTAATAAAACTTCCCCGTTACGTTGTCCCTGTAACAAGAGAACAAAAGAACAAGAGAAAGCAAAACCAAACTGGAAGCACGAAAAAAAAGAAAGAATACAAATCAGAAAAATTGGCTCTTAAATTACATGTAAAATCTACCCTACTGAAGCAACGGTAAACAAGCCAAGAGAAAAGCTATTAACACCAAAGGAAGAAAATAAAAAAAGAAAAAAAACTCAAAAGAAAAACTATAAAAGACTCGAAAGAGATTTACTATTGCGATCACAAGTGCTAATCGCAAGCACCAAAATGAAAATCACAAAATTTTAATCTAATTAATGTAATTCTTACACTTTATACGTTCAATCCTTTTACACTTTTACAGATACCCAGCTTTAAACGCGTATAAAACGAAAACAAAAAAATTTTAAGCAATAAAACTAACAAAAGCGTACGATTTCGCGCGCGTCAGTTGCAAGACTAGAGTCAGAGCCTTGGAGTTTAAAGATGCGTAGTTTATGATTAACCAAATCAAACACTTTGCTTAAAGTAATGTATCTTACAACAGTGTGAGAGCCACAAGAAAAAGCCCTGAAAGCATGACAAGTCACCAACTCTAACAAGTTGGTGACCCTAGATCTTCCTTTCCGAAAGCCATGCTGGTGAGGGGAAACATACGAATTAATGGCAAAGGCCAAATGCTGAGTTGCAGTTCGCTCGAACAGCTTAAGCAAGGCACTCTACTTGGGTAGGCCTCTGTAGTTCTCAACAAGTTGTCTACTTCCAATTTTGTGAAAAGGAATAAGGAAAGTACTCTTGCAACACAAAGGGAAAACACATAAATTCCAGTACTGGTTTACATATATATATATATTGTTAGGGAAATCCCAAATCTAGTTCATTCCAGCTAATTAATTTTCCCAAATAATAAATTCTCCAAAGAGAGAAAAACCAAATGCACATTCGCGGCCGCTGAAAACGATTAGCGGAAACTTAGACAGGGAATAAAAATGAAGCCATGAATTTAGGTATAGTCATATGCTTGTAAAGATGTGTATAAATAGAATATCTGTGGAAGGCAGAATAGAAGAAAAAGAACATTTGAGTGGAACAGTAGAAAGTATTGCCAAAAAATAAATTGTTAATAATCCTACTCTAAAGGAAAATAATTGCAAATCAAAGAACTTTGAAGTGTATTTCTCTTAAAAAGAATACCCACGATCTAGTGGTATGAGTCCTATCTTAGGAAAGCGAAATGTGTAACAACTGGTATCAGAAGCGAGATCGTGGAAACCGAGAGAAATGGTGAAATTAGCAGAACTCAAAATGGATTAGCTCATACAGGGGATGGGAAAGAGAAACGTTCGTACAGTCGCTAGCAAAGCTAAATTAAAACAAAGACTGGTCGAACAGCTAGAAAAAAACGAAGAGGATCTGTCCATACTTGAACTCGAATATAATATAAAGGGAAGGGAGCAAACTGACAACTTGGGAGGAACAGAAAATATAGTTACAGCAGGTAAAAAACACATTGAACAAAAAGACGAAGATGGTGCAAGTATATCCAACGCCGTTGTTATGCAATTCGTGCCACAAAAGCAACAACAAATGCAAAAAGGGCAACAGCAAGTCCAACAGCGAATACAGTTAGGACAACAAGATATAAAATCTAAGATTGACGGGACGATGGAAAAGATTGAGAAAATTCAGGAAAATCTGCGCATCCTGCAAACACATATAGAGGAGGCGTACCAACAATTCGAAAGCAAAGTTAATCTGCTGGAAGAAGAAGCTAAGCTACGAACTAATGACGTAACCACCAGCATGAAAGTAAAAACACTCCTATTTGGCGACACCACTAACTTCAACGCATTCAAGCCATAATTCGTTGTTGTTGCAACAAAAAATACTTGGGATAAATGAAGCGGTCGCCTTAATAACCGTCTTAAGAAGAGCAGCGGAAAGTATCCAAATAATCCCGGAAGGAAAGAGAACGGAATTCGCATCGCAATCATGGATGCACTGGAAAGGAAATATGGTGGCAAACATGTGAAGAAGGTAAGCCACCTAGAGTTGTCTTCGCGGTGCCAGAAGTTGATCGAAAGGATCGAAGATTACGCTACCGAAATCGAACGCCTGGCCAATCTCGCGTACATCGGTGTGCACGACAACGTGCTGGAAAGGTTAAAAATCGACACTTCTGTTAAAGGACTTTGTGACTAGGATCTTAAAAAAGCTGTATGGGCGTCACCTAAAACGACGGAAACACTTGGCTTCGCACTTACACAAGGAGCAGCTAGTGTGCTGTGGACGTCAAGCATGAAGGCGACACGCACGGAAGTTACCAGGCGAACGATATCTCGGATGTGGTCTGGCCGAGAGTTCGACAAGTTCTGCGCGGAAATAAGCGAATGGTGTTTTCTAAAATACGCAAGTGTTATGTCTGCCAAAAACCTGGTCATTTCGAACGGGAATGAAGATCAAAGCACAAAATAGCACACTCCACATCACCTACACGGAATATTAGTGAAGATACCAGTGAAATATCCATCGAATAGGCGTTCAACTAAAAGCAGTCAGCACATCGACTCCGAATTTTAGTAGCCCTAGGGTCGGTATTACTTAATCAAAGAGAAGTAACAGCAGCCTGCTGGCCACTGGTGCTTCTCATTTAATTATCAACAGTGCAATAGTCAAAGAAAAATTTTACCCGTTAGTTGCAGGATGGTTTCGGACGGCAACAGATAAGGAAGCTGCTATTAAGGGTAAAGTTATGAGAAACATTTCGATTAGCGATGTGTCGATGAAGCATGAATTTCTGGTAGTAGATATAATGGACGAGGTAATATTGGCGATGGATTTTATGGCAAAACGTGGCATCGTACTGGATATGAAAAGGCGAGTGTTACAACACGCTAATGTGACTTTGCCATTGACTGTGTGATACGACAGATGGACCGAGGTGTTACAAGTTGTAGTAGAACAAAGAATTTCTCCAAACTTCGAAGCAATATTGTGGGCCACAGCTTCCCAAGAGTTAAGGCTAAGCAATATATGGGTTGTCGAGCCGAATAGAGAATGTACGAAAGGCAACATCATCATTGGAAATGTCTCACCGGTTAACAGTTTAATACCAGTACGGGTATTAAACCCAACCAGCGTTACAACAAAAGTTCACAAAGGGGACATTATAGCGTAATGCCAAAACGCCGAATATCTGGTAAGTCGGCAAGCCGAAATACCAAAAACATGCTCAGAGGTATCCCCAGAGGCTGAAATTCTCATAAAAAAATGGCCTAGCAATCTAGATGAGCAACAAAAATAATATGTCAAAAAGGTTTTGCTGGAAAATCGGTCCATCTCTGCCGGTGTTACAACTTCAGGTGGCCGCATTAACGTTGCGAAACATATAATCAACACTGCAGGAGTTGATCCGATTCGGCAACGGCCTAGAAGAATTCCACTGGCAAAAAGGGGAGAAGTGACGGACTTGAGCGGAAGAGCGGAAAGTTATCGCACCATTAAATAACCCTTGGTGTTCGCCAGTAGTTCTTGTTAACAAAAAAAGGAGTGTCTACCAGATTTTGTGTGGATTATAGGAAATTGGACGAAGTGACCAAGAAGGATATTTACCCTTTGCCTAGGATCGATGAACCCTTAGGCACATTGTCAAGTTCGCAATGGTTGTCAAGCTTAGATTTAAAGTGTGGGTACTGGCAGGTGGAGGTCGCCGAGCATGGCAAGGAAAGGATCGCGTTTTCCGCTGGCGACCGCTTATATCAATTTACCCTAATGCCGTTTGGATTATGCAATGCCACATTTGAGCGTCTAATGGACTGCGTGTTAAAAGGGCTGCACTGGAAGACATGCCTGGTGTAATTGGATGACATTATTGCCATGGGTAAAGACTTCAAGTAACACCTAAAAAATCTGGCAAATGTTTTTAACCGATTACGGGCAGCATGTTTAAAATCGAGTATCGAAAAATGTTAATTCTTTGAGAAGGAACCGGCATATCTTGGGCACAAAGTCTCCAAGATTGGGGTTCAAACGGATGAAGAGAAAATCCGAGCAGTAAAAGAATGGCCACGACCAAACAATTTGCATGAAGTTCGCATTCTGCTAGGACTTTGTACATACTACCACAAATTCGTCCCCACGTTTTCTAGGGTTGTTAGTGGGCTGCATGACCTTAGGAAGAAAAATCAATCCTTCATATGGAGGGAGTCTTAATAGCACCCGTTCACGCAGTTGACAGAGCTGTTATGCGCCGCACGCATTTTAGCTTATCCAGTACCAGAAGAAAAATTTGTACCGACATAACGGCGGAAGGCTTAAGCAGTCTGATTCCCTAGCAAATTGATGGTAACGGAAAGGTAATAGCATATTATAATAAGCGTGTATCCAAATCCGAAAAGTATTATTGTGTTACGCGACAAGAACTACTGGCAATAACGTAATCTGTCAACCACTTCCACAAATATCTGTATGGGCAACAATTCCATCTAAGGACAGCTCATGCTGCTCTGCGATGGTTACTCAACTTCAAAGAACCAGAAGGATAATGGGTCTGGTGGATTGAAAAACTGCAAACTTACCAATTCTCGATTTCCCATCGGCACGACAAATCGCATGGCAATGTAGATGCTATGTCCAGATGTCCACGCGAACTGCACTGCAATCACTGCGTAAGAAACGGGAATAATATAATAATAACAGTATTATGTAGTTTTTGTTTTCATTTCTTATTTTAGTGTTACAGAAAATATTTTAATGATATAATGTTTAACTTGAAATAGTTTTAACAAGAATTCCTTTTTTATTTAAGTTTGTTTGTATTTTGTGATAATATATTTTTGATAACTTTAACGACTACTTGGACAATCGTTCAATGATGCCATTTGATTGAGAATGGTTTGTCGAGATAGTAATCTTGTGACTACCTACAAATTTTACAAGTTTGGTGAAAAGGTTAAACGTGAATTGTGTACTTTGATCAGTGGTAATTTGTAATGGTAATTAAAACGAGTGACGAGTGGCTTATATACATAAGCGTATGTACCGCCTGCCCGCGAGTAAAATGGTCGACTATACTGAGCGCATATTTGTAATTTTTAGAGGTCGGCAATGGGCCGACTATATCGGATTGAATGTGCCCAAACCTACCTTTAGGTACAGCGACGTGTGGCCTTGGTGCCGCTACGAAATTATGTTATGCTGTTTCTTGAAGACCGTATTTCGAAGTTTGGAAAGTACATAAGGTCGCGGGTGCTCCCCAGATACGTCGCCCACGGTTTTGAAATTTAAAACTGAAATTTAAATCAATTTAATATTATTATTCGGTTCTTGTAAACAGATCTGCAACTCCTTACCGTTCAGTTCCTGCAAAATTTTTATATTTAAGTCAGCTGAAAATAATTTGGGTGGCGAAACATTGAAAATATGTACTATTGCATAAAAAAGCAGGCTTTAAGGATTAGAAATAAAACCATAAATTTAAGCTTAGTAACATTCTTGTAAAATTTTATATAAATAGAATATTTGTGAGAAGTAGAGTTAGTCTAGCAAGAACGTAGAAGTTGAGAGTACGGCCAAAATAAATTGTAAATAAATATTCCTACTGTTGTGAAAGACAAAGTAGTAAAACTTTCAGGTGCGTTCCTCTTGATCCACGATCTAGTGATACGGACTGTATCTCATAAAATATGGTTAAAAATTGTTCATTTATCTGATAATAATGTTGAAACAGTTGATCATAAATTTATGGTATCCGGCCATTCTTTTTTGCCAAATGATCGCGATTTTGGTTTGAAAGAAACTAAAACTAAAGAATCGAATTATTTATATATCCCTGAGCATTATTATAATTTAATAGAATCATGT
>NW_023998567.1:903166-908334 GCF_014805625.2 Glossina fuscipes | reverse complement strand
TTATTATAATTTAATAGAATCATGTAAAAAGAAAAACCCATTATTGGTACTACAAATGGCTCAGAAAGATTTCATTTCGACAAACAACTAAAAGAATCAACGAATAATAGAAAGAAAAACACCAATGGAGAAGCTGTGTCTTGGCTAAAAATACAATCAGATTTCTAAAAAATGCTCCATATAAGATGTTTTATAAAACTTCCTTGGATGACAACTCCGAATTCAAAGTATCAGACCTCTCACCTAAAAGAGGAAGACCTAGAATATTCGAAAATATTGATTTGCTTCCATTATACACAAGCATTAGACCAATAACAGAAGAAAAACGTAAAGATATGATGGATCCCACCAATTTTTCACAAACACTTTATTTACCTAAATACTAATAAATAATTTACTTGGTTACAATGAAATGAATTTGAATAAAATGTTAATAATAATTATTGATTATTAATAAAAATGTTTTCTTGAAGGTATGAGTCATTTATTAAGTCATGCAGTTAATTTTGAAAATGGTATAAGTCATTTGAATCTTTCAAAACAACATTTCCTTTTAAAAATGGTTATAAATTTCACAATCATAATAAATACTTATTTGTTGACACTACTTTACTGTCGAAAACGCATATTCCATAATACAAAAATATTTTTTAATCCTTTAAAATGCAAAACTCAAAATATCTCGAAACAAGGAAAATGTGATTTATACCACTATCAAAATCAAGGGCATATACGTATACATATACATAAATTTAAAATGAAAGTAAATTTTAACCGTAAGAGTATGAAAATTTCAAATTTGGAAAATGAAAGTTTGAAAAATAAAAGCTAATTCGTTTTTTATTATTTTAAAAATTCCAAAATTTCCCAAAAATTTTTTCTGAATTAAAAAAAAAAACTTAGCTGAGCTGTTCTCGCTTGAGTTTGATTGTAGCTATTCTTTCGCTTTTCCTCTTCTAGCGTTGTTGGCTGATTGGTTAATTAATTATTGGTAGCGATCATGTTAAGTGTTGCCTGCTCTTACTTCTGGTTTACTTTCTTCGGTATACTTTCTATACAGTATAATAAAAACATAATAAAAATATAATTAATAATAATGATTATAATAATAATAATAATAATAATGAAGACACTCTACACCTTCTAAACACGGTTTGTTCAATTTAATAAGTTACTGAACATGAGAGTAAGTTATAACCTATCGCATATCGCGTACATACTTTCCTAATATTTTTGAGATCTTCTTCTCTAATCTATTCCAATTTCTCGTCACTCTTTGGGGAGGAAAATCAAGGCTCATTTAACATCAGTCAGCATGTTTATTCAAACAGAACATAATAAGGTAAAAAAACTGTGTTCGCATGAATACCGCTCCTCAAAGCACAACTAATAATTTCATCCCCAGGGTTTAATAAATACAACGGTTTACCCTTCAGCTCATATTAGCTTAAGGAGGTCAAAGCAGCAAAGTTGTGATGGACACCATAATTTTCCAACAAAGATTTGAACAGAGACGACTTATATTGAACGTCATAGTCGTAATGGATTAAGGAACTCCAAAAATGCGAAAACTTTTGTTTTCTTGAAATACAACTATATTTTGATCATTAAGCTTTATAATAAAGCCCGTGAAAATTAAATTTTGTAAGATCTTCGATGACAAGAGGACCACAAAAGGATCTAAGATAATGGCTGAATAAATCGAGATATAGTTTTTGAAAAAGTCGAACAGAAATCGTTGGTTTACAGAATATAAACTAAGGCCTGTTTAGGGATCTTCGGCTAAGGATTTTAGGCAATGAATGGTTTTTGATTAAATCTCCTTAAGCACTCAATAGAAATTGCATAAGTTCGTTGAATTAAATCAGTGGTAAGAAAAGGTGGAATCCATAACCTCCATTGTTTTTGTTATTTTATTGCGTCTGGGTTCGCTTAAATGTTACTTGACTCTCTATATCAGATAACTTTTCCAACTTAGATCTCTTAAAGAAACATTACGAGGATTGGAGCTCATCAGAAGTCAAATCAATTTCAATGAAGTCGACCTTTTCTTCTAAAAACCAGCTATCCATAAAGTATTGATTTCTTGGAGGTCTTCGGAATGAACACAATCCGCCGAATCAGGCGCAACTTGTTGGTAGGGTCTTTCTGGGTGGTACCATGACCATTAAGTGAAGTTAAGTGCTATGGGTACCGTGCTTACTACATCTCGATGAAACAGCTTAATGACAGCAAATGGTCGTACATAATTTCGGTAACCATAAGAAAGAACGGCGGAACAGAATAGTCTTCCGTTGCTCAAAACAAATTTCCAAAAGAGACGAGGTCGAGTTGACGGCCGTTTAACTGTTTTATAAATCGAAGGAAAAGATAAACATTTATTGAAGATTCTGGACTTAATTTTATTGTGTTCAAGTAAACGGACATGGTAGCCTTTGAAAATCCTTTGAGGAAAGTTCTTGGATGGATTATGGGTAGCATGATTCACAAATTGCAGTAACTCGAACTGATCATTCAATGGGGTTTTTAAGGAATAGTTTGAATTGAGAAACGTGGAGTTAAGACTGGCGTGTCTTTGGTGGAATTGGACGACTCAGAGCGGTTTTACACCGGCTTTGCGGTAGTTTCTCACATTCAGAACATTTTCGTTTATATAGATTTGGAGTCCCACAACCGTAACAAAATGCACGCCTATCAGCTAGGCAGTCTTCGAAACGACGACCTTTTGGCAAACAGTTCCAACAAGTTTTTCTATATATATATTACTCCATATTTTTCAACATTATCAGTTGAACTAGCTCTTCGTTCTGTACCATTTCTGAAACATCATGAATGCTGTGTTTTGTGAACTTAGACTTGTTCCATTCGTTCTCTAATAACTTATCTCTCAAAGCGAATTCCCTCAACCGAGATATAGTTGTGATTTAAAAATGCATTAGTGCTTCGAGGCTTTCGAAACACAAATCTCTTTTCAGAATTTCGACCCATGCGTTACTAGGTACGGGAACTTCGAGTTGGTCAGTCATTGCAAAATCGCGTCATAGTATTCATCAAACTTTTAAACGAGCGTTTCCTTTCTATTACGAATCAAATCTATTGAATCCAGATCCGAGAGTCGGTCCCTAAATTGAATTCTAAACTCGTGGTACAGGGTGTCTTATTCAAGTACATGAACCTTACGATGGCATATCCAATATCAGTCCAAGTCTATAAGCAGTAGGCGGAGATGATGAGAAAACTTTAAATTTCCACGTAAACTTTGCGTAGTTAACGCTTAGATTCGATACAGAAAATAATCATTCCACAAGACTTCATGTTCGTTACAAGTAAACCTTAAATACCAACCAGAAATAATGTGCTAGTTACTTTGTCCGGATTCAAATCGTAATGGTAATGATGAATAGGGTGTCTGGAATAAATCGGAAGGAAGCATTGTGAATTGGCAAATTATCACAATTTGAATGAGCTTGAGCTCTATTTATATTCGAAGCGCTCAATTGAGATGTAAGGATTCCATTAATAAGGGACTGTAACATTGAACTGTTAATCCACATTGTAATTGTGTGAATGAATTCCACCAACATATCCACCTCAATCATAAAACCTTCTTAATTTAAGTATGGCTCTTATATAACTGCAACAATTCGCTTCATCTCCTGCCCAAATCGCCACGTATGAACCCTATCAAAAATATGCCGGATGAACAGACCACTGTGTGTGAAAGCGTTCAACTTCTGCCGTCCAAGATTTGAAAAATAGACTACAAGATGAATGAAGTAAGATCCCTGCTTCTTACAAAAAAAAAATATACAAAATATGTCAAAACATTCAAATGAAGGTATTAAGCAAAAACGATATCCCATCAAATATTAATTTTTAATAATATGCTGTTTTCTTTCTTTTCATCCTTCCTTCCTTATATGAAAAAAGCTCAATATTAATCATACTATGTTTTTTAACTTTTTAAGTTATTTAATTTTCTTGTCTAAGGGAATATCGTTTCGTTTTTCTTATATATATTAATATGTACTCCCTAGTAGTATAAAATAGTAAAACAAATTTTTATTTTGGTTTAACAAGCCTTTACTTTTTGTCAAGCGAAAAACGCCAATGTTAATAAGACTCACTGCGTGTAAACAATTTACACTTTAATACAGAAAAAATGTTGTAGATCGATTGTAAAATACCGAACAAAGGATTAGAACAGTATAAAAGATTTTCCGGCCATATTTGCCAAAAGGTATATTCCAAATTCTATTAAATGACACCAAAGGAGCAGAAAAAAGACAATATATAAAGAGCGACAAGTTGCTTCGCATCTTTTCATTTATTTTGTCTTCTTGCGTTTGCTCTTAAATGAAAACGAGAAAAACTGAAAGCTTTTGTGTTTATAAATCTATATTTAATTTCCTCATTTCTATACTCATCACCGAATGATGAGAGGGTATATTCATTTTGTCAAAAAACTTTCAACGTCCAGAACGTCATATCAAAGACCCTGCAATTTATATTTATTCTTGATCAGCATCAAATACAATGATTAAGCATGTCTAGTTTTCCGTATATGTAATATCTGTTGTACACATTTTCCTGGCCGCAAAGCAAAGCTTTCGACTTCAAATTTGACAAACCTTCGGTAGTTCTTGTACGCAGTGCCACGTAAACAGAGAACTCTGTTTTTCAAAACGAATAAAAAAGTGTTTCTTTGCTGAGTACTCACAAACTACAGCAGATTCATCTCCGCAATGGTAGCTAAGTAGGTAAGACCACGACTATGAAGTCAGTATTTGCTGATTCAAATCTCAGTGCGGTAGAATTTACTATGGTCGCAGCTATAGTGAGTGTTTAGTTGGGAACGCACAACACTTATTGATTGGGCACACAAATCTATTAGGTAGCGGCCACATCATTTCTTTTCTTCACTTCTTCTTTCTGGCCGTGAACTTGGTATATAAATAAAGAACATTCCCTAAGTGACTGGTGTTTAAAAAAAAATCAACGAAAATCTGGACGTACATTCTATGGCCGATGCTGCAGTACTAGTACAAAAATGGCACCAGTAGGCCTGGCTTACCCAAATTTATATAGTGTATCAATACTTCATATTTTTTAACACTTTTCTGACGCGCAGAAACAAGCTTTAAAATCCTCATAATGTATATAAATTA
>NW_023998567.1:873721-883166 GCF_014805625.2 Glossina fuscipes | reverse complement strand
ATGTAACATCAAAATGACGCGCAATGAGGCGCACATCTCATTAGAATTGGTTTACTTTTTCAGACAGACAGATGTCGTTTTAGAACTGTTGCGTTGCTAATTTTCTTTGATTATGAAGTTAAACGTTAATGTTTTTAATTTTGGAGTTCATTTATACACAAATGTGTTGCCTTTCATTTTGGTTATAGACCCCTTGAGTTTGAGAACGTGGTAAACATAGCCCGAAATTGTTGATTTTTGGCATATTGTCATTGCCAAACCACTGTTTTTTTAGCTTATCTACCCCTTTTTATAACTCGAATATATATATCGAAATTTGTTTTAGGATGTCCGACATGGTGCAATATATTTGATTGTCGCATTTATTTATACATAGCTTTGTAACTATGGTTGTGTAGCAGTTTGTTTTTACACAAGCCATCGACTATTTATTTTGAATTATTGTTAATGTTAGTTTATGCTATATGCTCGTCTTAGAAGAGAAACATAATTTTTGGACGAACGTTGCCTTGACTTATCGGTAAAGAAACCGAAAAGCCTAAAAGTCTCCTTTTCTTTCCATAATTATATATTTCATTCATTTTCACTTTTCCAAATGTAGAACACGGCAGTCTAATTCATCCGACATATTTTTGTTGATTTATATAAGAGTCATTCTTAAATTAAGCATAGCTTATATTTGCGATCGTTATGTTGGTAGAATTTGAATGTTTTCAAAATACCAAGTTTTTCCATGCACGTTGTAAGCCGTTGGTACAAAACCTTGATAGGAAGCTAAGATAGAGAAAAGACGTTTCGAAGTTAAATTTTTTTTTTACATTTGCTCTCATCAGTAGTCATTCCACTATGAATTAGGCATTTTCCCTGGGAAATTCTTCTCTTTACCTTCCTGTTACGTTCTTGCACCAACGGCCTGCGGCGAACACGGCAACGGTCATATTATAATTTGGCTATGCAATGGAGCCAATGAAGTCGGAAAATTAGTGGCATTTTAAAGAAGGAAGCTTATTTACGGATATTGAAGGAAAATTTGAAAGAATTTGCAGAGAAAATTTGTATTTTGGAAACAGTCAAATTCTACCAGGATTTCGAAGTCACCCGTACGCTCTGCTTAATTTAAGAATGCCTCTTATATAACTACCACAAAGTGCTTCATCCCCTGCCCCAATCACCACGCATGAACCCTAACAAAAATGAGCCGGACGAATTAGACCGCCGTGTGTGAAAACAGTCAACATCTTCCATCCAATATCTTAAAAATAGACTACAAGAAGAATGAAGTAAGAACACTGTTTCCTAAACAAAAACAATTGTATAAAATATGTAAAAACGTTGAAATGACGTTATTAAGCAAAAAGGATACCCCATCAAAGTTTTAATAATATGCTGCTTTTTTCTTTTCATCCTTCCTTCGTTCCTGATATGAAAAAAACTAAATACTAATCTTGCCATGTTTTTTGAGTTCTTGAAGTTATTTAATCTTCTTGTCTACTGGAGTAATGTTTTGTTCCTTTTTTTGTTATATATTAATAGGTACTCCCGAGTAGTACAAAACAGTGAAATATATTTCTATGTCTGGACAATAGACTAAGTCTTTATTTTTTGTCGAGCAAAAACCCCAATATTAATAAGGCTCACTGTACGTTTATAAAACTTGTAAAACAATAAAGGAGTGCATTTACAACATTGACTATGTGAGACAGATTTCTATTAAAGGCGAACAAAGAGTAAAACCTGGTTTTGGTATGTTGGATATAGCCTACTATTTGACCTTAAAGTTTAAAGTTTAGTGTCCAACACACCGTCCTACCTTAAACAGTGGGAAAAAGGGCGTCAAAGAAACGTAAATAAAAATTTTATATATATTAAAATAGATAAATTAAATATTTTTAGACGCCCGCATCTTAACTATTCGAAGAAACATATAGCGGAATTGAACTTGTAAAGCTATATACCAATAAAGACCGCTATGCAGTTCTTTCAAATATAAGATGTTCGAAAATTTAGACAAAAGATTTTGTTTTACTTAATACCTTTAAAAATAGTTCTGAATATTTGCAATATTCACCGCAATGTCGCCTATACCACTTAAGCACGTCAGTGACGGTCCACAAATAAACTGGCTTTGGACGTGCCATTTTTGATCTAAGTCTGCTACATTGATTTAAAGTATCTTCCACCATGTTCAGTGTTAGTTGTTGCTGTCAATAGGATTTACGTATCAATTTTACGTACACATGTACAAGGCCCAATTTGACATCTTGAATTTCTAAAAGTGGAGATCGCAGACTTTCATTACGAAAAGTCTTTCCTTCTGAAAAGCCTTAACGGCACCGATAAAACTATTAACTGTTGAACGGAACGTGTAAATAGTTAAAGCCTTTTACAGACTGATTGTATTTTACGTCCCAGCAGTATTGATACCACGAGGTGTATCTTGAATTATTATAAAATCATATGGTTACAAAGGACCAGCTACATAAAATTTGCAGCGCTTCACGCATTTATTTCGGCTATCAAAATCTAAAAAATAACAGCTGATTCTTCTCTTCGATAAATTAATAGACAAACCAACTATTGATTAAGGTGTGACCCGGTTTGCTGAGAAAGATACAGGCAATACCTAATGGAAGAATGGCCACCCGTTTGAATTAATGCATCGCGATAAATGGTAAGAGGTACTTTTTAAATTCGCGATGCTGACATTACATTAAAGTATAATTTTATTGATATCGTTGTCATTGTTTAATTAAGCCAAATAATATTATAGAATGAAAGCTAATAATCATTATATTTTCTAATTTACCGCCGAAAAACAAAGACGCGTTATTCGGATGGATATAATAAAAATTTTCTTTAGATAAAAGTACTAAACTAACAAAAAAGCAAACCGAAATTAAAAGACGCTTCCAAAAAGCCGCCCAACAATTATTAAGGAAGCAAGCTAAATTATTATAGAAGAAAATCGAGGACGATTAGTCATTCAAATGCCAAGGGGCTGAAGCTGGAAAAGGAAGGGTTGATTTCCTTTAGAACTTCGTTCTATAAGAAGGAATGTAGTACATGTGTATGAAATGTTATATGAAAAATGCAAACTTGCAGAAGAAAAAATATGAGGAAGGCAGCAGGTTCATTGCGGAGTAATCATCTAAGTTGTGTGAATGCAAAATGCTGCGATCATGAAGAGCATATGCAAACCATTTGCGAAGTTTGAAATGGCGATTAGAAATGGCAGCATATGGATAACAAATATAATGTGATCAGTGAATGTGATTATTTTGTTTGAAATTTATTTTGTTTTCGATTTACAGCTGTTTTCTCTCATATATGTAGATCTAAACAATCAATGCTAACGAGAAATGTGCGCAGTGGGCTCTTTCGCTTTCGTGTGATTTGACAACCATGAGAGATTGTACTTAACATTTGTGTTTATGTGATCTCTCTAATACCTAAAAACCCATAATATTCAAACAATGCTGAGTGCAATCAACTATGCGATTCCAAAACAGTTGAAAAACAAAATTAACCTTCATATACCTGATAATCTTCTTGGTCTCGATTTAATAACAGATATGCTTCACAAGTGTTAAGTGCAAACACATTTGCGTTACTCGTTGCGCAATATAAAATCAAATATTAAAGCAAATAGGTCTTCATAACCGCCAAAAAAAAACCGAAAAGGACAAGGAACAATATCGAAAAACGTTCAAAAAAGAAACACTTAGTGTTACCCAGTAAACGTTATAATTAAATCCTTAAAACAATGTTTTGGTTTTTGCTAATTCCACAATTTTGTTTTTGCTTTTTGTGTACCACTCGTTGCAATTTGAACTTCGAATTTTGTTACTTTAGAGAGTAAGTAAATGAGCGAGTAATTCATGGTAAGTTAGCTGCTTTTCCTCTTTTGCGAGTACGAATTTCAAAAACAGCTCGTTACGCAAGTACAGTTTTCAAACACTGCGGTTCTATCACTTCTGTTAGCATTGTTTGCGGATAATCTCTTACCGCAGTGACGTTGAGTTATGTCTTCAATGTCTGCCATGTAGCTTGCCGTTCAGTTCGGAACGCTGTTTTGCAGTTGGGAGTATCATTGCTATTCTGATAACACAAATAATTAAATAGTTCTTGTCCATTTTTTTTCAAATGTGTGTTAATTAAAATTGTCTCACGACTCCTTTTTTTCCTTTTCTTTCTTCTTTTGCATTACAAAATCACCTTCAAAGAAATTTTTAGCTTTGTCAATTTTACAATTCTTCACTAATGTTTATGTAAATAAAAGTTAACCATACGGTTTTCCTTTAGCAACGCAGCCAGATATGTGCTCACTAATTTTTCTTTATGCGTTTTGCGTGGCCTTAACGCATAACGCAGTCATAGTGTTCTAGCACTTTAACGTCGTTTTTGGTTATATGAAATGAATACTTCTATCACTGTTTCCTTCTGGCGTGTGAAAAACTATCTATTAAAATCGTCGGTTTTTTTATAAAGCAGAATGAAACAACTAATCTTTACGGCTAAAAGCGTTGTTAGCTAATCAGGCTTTAGAGAAACAAAGAAAAAAGCTTTACAGAAATTGCAAGAAATTGCACAAGTCATCATAAGTACTTATAATAAATTTTGAAGCATTTCAAATATTTTCATCTGTAAATTTGAGACTCGTAATATAAAAAAAAAATTTTTTTATAAGAAAAATGGCCGGAGCAACGTTATTTGAAAGGGCTCAAGCAATTTCAAATCTTAATCGGGAAGAAGGAATTACACTTTTAAACAAAATTGTTCGTGAACAGGAAGTCGCTGAAAATGATGAGGAATTAATTAGCATTAAGGAGCAAGGTATATTGCAATTGGGAGAACTGTACAAACAAGAAGGAAAAGCAAAAGAGCTGGCTGATCTTATTAAGGTTACTCGACCCTTCTTAACCCTTATTAGCAAAGCCAAAGCAGCCAAATTGGTACGGTCTCTGGTGGATATGTTTCTCGACATGGATGCGGGAACTGGCATAGAGGTAATCCCCTTGGTCCTAAAAATGTACGCCGAAATATTTCTTGATTTTTTAGGTACAATTGTGCAAAGATTGCATTGAGTGGGCCAAACAAGAGAAGCGCACTTTTTTGCGACAATCTCTGGAAGCTCGTTTGATTGCTTTATATTTCGACACAGCTATGTATACCGATGCCCTACAACTTGGCTCACAGTTGCTAAAAGAACTGAAAAAACTCGATGACAAAAATCTTTTGGTAGAAGTTCAGTTATTAGAAAGTAAAACTTATCACGCTTTAAGCAATTTGCCTAGAGCAAGAGCTGCCTTAACCTCGGCGCGTACTACTGCTAATTCCATATATTGTCCGCCAAAGGTGCAAGCCGCGTTAGATTTGCAATCCGGGATACTACATGCAGCAGATGAGCGTGATTTCAAAACAGCTTTTTCATATTTTTATGAGGCTTTCGAAGGGTTCGACGGAGTTGATAATATTAGAGCGCTGACGGCTTTAAAATATATGTTACTATGTAAAATCATGCTGGGGCAATCCGATGATGTAAATCAGATCGTAAGCGGTAAACTGGTAAGATGACTTAATATTCTTTAGATAGACGAATTTAACGAATTTCTTTCAGGCTGTCACGTTTTCAGGTCGAGACATTGAGGCCATGAAAGCTATAGCTGAAGCTTCACATAAACGCTCCCTTGCTGACTTTCAAAATGCTTTAAAGGAATACAGCAAGGAACTGGCCGAAGACGCCATCGTTAAAGCTCATTTGGGAACATTATATGATACTATGCTGGAACAAAACCTTTGTCGGATTATTGAACCATATGCCCGCGTCCAAGTAAATATAAATAGAAAAGAAGATTTTAATTTGTTGGGATCTGATTGTTAGGATTGACGTTACTTTTGAATTCAAGCAAATGACGCAATTTAAATCAACGCTAAATAACAGATGTTAGACTTAAGGAATGAACAAATAAGTAAATTTGGTACTTAATGCCGATCTTAGTATTATTGAAAATGGTAAAATTTGTAATTATCATATCAGCCTGCATTTTCGTTGTTCCACCGTAAAATTTTGGCCTATCGTCCAACTGTTTATTTAACATTTACATTAAACGGGGAAGCATTATATTCAATCTCGAATTGATAATTAGTTTGAGAATTTATCATCTGGAAGCTGGTTTCTAAACGTATTCAATGATGTCTGTAAAAGTCCTGTAGCTAAGTTCTTAAAACCTTGAAAGCACAAAGCGGTTGTGGCAAATATTTCAATAAAGAAATGTGTGCAGAGTTTCTTTTTGTAACTCGTACGCAAACATAGTAATATATTTTAATAAGGTCCACAGGGACAAATTGTTAACTGCCGACATGCATATTTAATCACGTTTTTTAAATTCTAGGTTTCACATGTAGCAGAATGCATTGTTTTGCCCATGCCGCAAGTTGAAAAAAAATTATCGCAGATGATATTAGATAAAAAGTTCAGCGGTATACTGGATCAAGGTGAAGGCGTTTTAATTGTTTTTGAAGAAACCCAAACTGATAAAACGTATGATCGTGTTCTAGAGACTATTCAAAGCATGGGAAAGGTTGTCGACACACTTTACCAAAAGGCGAAAAAGCTGTCCTAAGGAAATTAATTTTGATTTTTAATACACAAATATATTAATTGAAAATAAACCTTTATTTTAATTATTGTTACGCTGCGCCTGTAATCCTATCTACAGTTTTGGGTTATTTTGTAGGAAAAATTTTGAGACTAGTTGACGTCATATATGTTATAGGTATAAATTTGAAGATTCATGAGTACTGTGACTCATGAGCAAGTCAAAATTTCGACATTGTTAAGAGTAGTAGATTCTTTACACGTTCTCACTGTATATTAACGTCAAACGACCACCGAATTCATTGTATTATAATATCCAGAAATATTAAGCAAACTACCAATAACGCGTCTTTTTGCCGTTTATACGAATCACACGCTTCAGTTATATTTTTCAAATTATCTGTACCCTTAGCAAATAATATCCTTTCCTCGTTCGGACAGTTAGCTTTCTTTTGACAATAACCTGCATTACTTTGAAGATATGTATCATAAAATACCTTTAAATACTTATTATACAACTTGATAAATGTTTACGAATTTATTTTTGTTTATTAATAACTATTCTGTCTGTATACTTCCACATACAATATTACGTTTATGTTCAGCATAGAGTTGTGTTTAATTAATTTGAATTATCTTATTTTACCCTCGCATATGTCCCGCGTAAAGTTGTTCTTAATATGATATTAATACTGCAAAGTTAATACTTATTAGCAACATATTTTTTCTTTGATTCTAAACAAAATCAACCCGTATGTGTCTGAAAATTATCAAAAATCATATCAACGTGAAAAAACAAAACTCCAAAAAAGGCTTCGCCACACTATTTGTGCTGATTTGCCACAAAAGTTGGAGCAAAGTAAAATGAGACAAAACTTAAATTTTTGAATAGGTGGTTATACAGAAAGTTCCCGAAGACGAAGCAAATACACCAATTTCAGTTTGTTTCCTTCCTCATCTTAAAGGAAAAATAATGAATTTATGTATACGTAGCTAACTTATGGGTTGAGTAGGAAAAATTAAGAACCTAGCATATAAAATTATCGTGAAAATCCTTTTTTTTTAAATTTAGCAGTAAAGACAAAACTTTTTCTAAATGAATTTAAGAGCAGCCGTGGCGTGTTTTACTGGCCGAGTCAGAAAAAGCAATAAGATTGTTTTAATGTTGAATAAAGATTCATTTTTTAAACGTATACACAGCGTGAAACATCTCAGGAACCAGAAAGAATGAATTCATAAACTATTGGTTTGTGGTATAAACTCACTGAACAGGAGCTTAATAACTCTTCCGACCGACTTTTACGACTCGCAAAAGGTCGCATGTGTCACAATTCTTTCAATTATGAGCAAGATCATTAAGAAAATGTGTGAAATATTATGGAGACATTTAGAGATATACGCAGTTCTCAACAAATATGAATGGAAGACCAACGCTGAGAGTTTTACCAACATGCGGAAACTTTCTCATTGCATCGGTACAGTAGATAGCAATTATACGGTCGTTGTTGCAAGCCTGGATCCCATTTTTATATTGCAGAGGCAGCACAAAGTGGATGTTCCTCTGTCAAGAACTTTGCCAAATAGCCTAAGTTTTACAGTTCAGACATTTTTTCGCCAATCTTCACTATTGTTATCTGCCTAAATTTTATAATACCATCGAAGGTTCACTTACTTTTACTAATTATTCTATTGAAAAACATACATAGCGAAGTGTTTCAACTTCTAACAATTTCTAACCCTGCTTTCATTCTATAAGCGTGTCAATTAAACATAATCAACAAGAGTCTCAACATCTTTGTGCTCCGCAGGGGGCGCAGCATAACCTGCTGCAAAACTTACTTGGACATCCCTCAATTGCATTGAACATCAAGTGGTGGCGATTTAAGTGGATTTCTTAAGTCTTTTAAACATACAAGGATTCTTCTCCGCCTCTGCCGGTTTCTTCAGAACCTGCTGGTCTTCCATATCCTTTTTGATTCCCTTGGTAAGTCAGTTGCTTTACCTTTTGAGCTATAGTCTAGCATGAAACTTAAAAGTCAGCCGCCCCACAAAGGGGTGAGGCTTACAAAAATGTTTTTAAACGGTGAGGATTTTGAAAACTTTGTACGAACCACTCGTAGTCAGAATTTATTTAAAAGAAAAAACTCCAACTAGCAAAAAAATCCTAAGAAAAAAATATTGATAAGCATACTTTATCCCAAGAAGATTTGTCTATGGGGGTTAATACCACCAACGATCTCATCTACTATAAATAAGCCAATCATGCTTTCCAACAAGGGCAGTGTGGAGCATAGTAGTTCAAATAATAGTCCCATAGAAGGAAAAAACGTAGACCTAACAAGTCGAAATTTTTATGATAATGAAGTGATTGGAGAGTGCTACGTTTTCCTTGAAGTCTGTAATAATGGTATAGACAAACATATATCAGTTCTGACTTGTTTTCTTTGAATGCATTAAAGATCTAAAATTGAATGGTCTGATTAGCATCAAAACCATTAGCAATGAGAAAACTAAATTTTGCTTTGATAATGCGGTGGATCATAATAATTTTATTAAAAACAATGACTTTTGTTCGAAGCTTTATAAAGCCTATATTCCTAGGATTTTACCGAAAAATTCGGGGTTGTAAGAAATATTCCTCCTTTAATTAAGAAGGAAGATCTTTTCGATTTCGCTATTTCTGAAATTGAGATCGTTCCCGTCACGAGCCTTCATAGAAGGGATCCCTGCAAAAAAGAAATATTCATCCCTACAAATAGCATGAGGATAGGCTTCAAGGGAAACTTAATCCCCAAAAGCCTTAAATTCAATTAATGTATTGTCCTAGAGAACTACTTTATCCCTGCT